>NW_026859915.1:127500-215407 GCF_026571515.1 Ruditapes philippinarum
GTCCCGGTAATGGGACACCCCAAAACCCTTTGGGCCCCCGTTTTCATAGATTTTTGAAAGCTTTCCCAATCTTTAAAGGGCCCCTTTTTTTTAGGAAAAAAAAATTTTTTTTTTTTCCCGGAAATAAAAGGGTTTTTGGGGGATCCCAAAAAATTTCCCTTTTTTTTCAAAACAAACCCAAAAAAAAAACCAAAAAGGGAAATGAAAAAAAAAATACCAAAAAAAATTTTTCAAGCATAAATTTTAAAAAACAATATCTTTGATTGAATGAAAAAAATGCAAAAGTTGCCCCAAACCCAACCCTTTTTTAATTTTTTTCCCTACTAAACTTAAAAAATACCCCAGTTTAAACTTAAAATTTTTGGACAAAGAAAAGTGAGGGGGGGAGGGTTTAAAAAACAAGTTTTAGGGGCCAAAAATGGCGATTTCCCCGCTTTAAAGTGGATGAAAATTAAGTGCTTTTAAACCCATACTTTTTCAAGCATGAATTTTGGCCCCCCCTAAATTTCAAAACCCCCCCAACGTTTTGTTTTTTTAAAAAAAACGTTGAAATTTAAATTTTTTCCCCATAAAAAAAATTTAGAAATTTCCCTACTGAGAACCCGGAGTTTGGGAAAAAAAGGTTTTTTAAATCAATGACTTAACCCCCCACAGAAACCCCGAAAAGGTTCCAAAACATAAAAGGTTTTTAAAAAAAAATGATAAACAAGATTTTAAAAAAAGAAACCCCTCATTTGCTTTTGTCCCCAAAAGTAATTTTTTCAGATTATTTTTTTATATTTTTTCCCTTTTTTTCCCCCCCCAACCCAAATTTTTTTTTACCTGGATGCACTTTTTACAAACCTTCCCTTTAACCAAAAAATCACGCCCCTTTTTTTTTTCCCAAAAAAAAAATTTAAAACTGGAAAAAATTTTTACTACAACCCGAAAAAATATTTTAAAGTTTTTTAAAATTCTGATAGAATTTAAGGGGAAAAACCAAAAAAACAGGAAAATAAAAACGAGGGAATATAAAAATTTTTAACAAACCCGTTTAAATTTTCAAATTTTAAAAATAGAATTTTCTAGATAAAAAAAAAAAACCAACCCAAAAAAACCCTCTGTGTGTCAAAACTGTGGTCACCACAAGAGACTGAAAAAAACAACAACAAAAAAAAAACAATTTTGTTAAATTTTCAGCAATAAGAAGGAAAGATATTGGCAAAACATAATATAAATATGAATAAAACTATACTTAGTTAGTTCCAAAGACATTATTTATTTAAATGTAATTGTTTTGCAGTTTTTATGATCAAAAGAAGGCATCTGGTTCTTGAGTAGAATTTCCTACCTTCTTGTCTTAAAACCCAAAGGATTTGTTACTTAAAAATCTATCAAATTTCTTTCTCAAACATTATCACTAAAATGGAGAAATGAACTATTCAAATACATCAAATTAAATAAAGTTCTTGTCAAAAAAGTTGTGTCTGAAAAAAGGAGGCTCTGGATTATCAAGTGAAAATATACTTTGACATGAAAATAATATGCCAAATGAACAATACACATTTACATAAAAGAATTTTTGAAACATGTAATTATATGATGGATACAAATTGGTTAAATTCCCCATACCTTAGCTCCTTTCCCAGCCTCAAATGCTGTAAACACTCGTGCTTGACCATAGAAGTTAATCAGTAGATACATTACTGGTATGATCAAAGGTACTATGGGAAATATTGCTTGAACCTGAAATTGTAACGGAAAATATTGAAAAATACTCCATAGAAACAACTTCCAATAATTATTCATTATTTTTGGTATGAAGGCTTATATATAATTTGAGAAAGATATTTGTGAGATAAAAATATTTCCTTTTTCTTTAAGTCAATGAAATGAGTTCACACAATTTTCTGGCATCATGAGTATAAAATTTTCTAAACAATGGCAAAATATTTTATATACAGAAAAAAGATAAAAATAATAATAAGATTCTGTACTAATTTACCTGTAATGTAATGATCATTTCTGTCCAGTGTCCAGTATGGCCCTTTAGATGGATCAGTCTGACAACATTGGTCACAAACATAATCAACTACAATTAGTAAAAGAACACATGAATAAATAGTATGGATGCATTCTTAAGAGCAAGGGAGGCAATCCAAGTATTTCATTTCAAAAAGTTCATCAGGATTAATGTTCTTTTCAGTGAAAGATGACAAATTAATTTTTTTAATGTTCCTTTTCTGGTTCAGAATGAAACAACTGCACATACCAGTACTACAGGAACAATCCTATGACCAATCCATTTGGTCATTATAGTATACTTCTCATGTTCTACAATACTGGGCGGGCGATGAGTATCTTGAAATATATGTCTGTAACAAAATAAAACTTCTATGGATTACATAGCTGCTTATCTGTTTGTTTTTTTACATTAATTTTAACAATTTTTGGTCAGGTATCCGTACTGGTCCACCTAATTGGCTGTCCTGGATAACTAACCAGTAATGAAAATTTCTCTGTAAATGACCAACTATTAATCCCACAAGATTTCTGAATGACCATTAGTCTCAAAGCCCAAGAATCATTGTCACAGAATAATTTTGCCTATCCCGATGATCAAACCAGCGACTTTTGATTGCAAATCTAATGCTCTCCCTATTGAGCTAAGCTGAGGTGGATAGGATTACACAGCATCAAAATGGTTCATATTACAAAATACTGTTGCAGACCAGAGCACTCCTGTCTGAATAACAGCTCAAAAGCCCCTTTTTAAACAACAAATTGTCATAAAAGAATTCCAACTAAATCTTAATCACTGTTGTTCATTTAAAAATACATTCTCATTACCTATTGTAATAAGTTTTATTTCAATTTCAAACTTATCCATATTTTTGCAATAAAAGAGAAGTTCATTTTATTTTAACTACTTTATAAACATAGTGCTTAGTCTGCTACATGTACCTAACATTTTATCTCACCTCAAGCATTTTACATATGGTGTTTCAAGGAGTAAGAATTTCTGAGTTTGAGTTGGAGCTCGAACTTTTGGCATGTTGTAGATATCAGTTTGTATATCAGGGGAGAAAACCTCTCCTTCCTCCAGAATAACTGTGTCCATACCAACACCTATACTCTAAAATAATGTTTATACAAATATTCTAATTACTTCAAAATATAATAACTATTAAATTAGCTTATTTTCAAGGGTGTAAGAAGAGAAGTATCAATGGGCATTTCATAATGCTTCAAGTCAAATGGGATTCAAAGCTAAGCAGAAATTGTTTAAGCTAACATACATGTATATAATGTATCAAATACTGAAACTCTTGTCAGTAGAGGCCGCCATGAAAATTTAACCAAGCTTTTAGGGAAAATAAAAAAAATAAATAAACCAGTACATGTCAAACCTCTCTGTAAAAACACAATCAGTAGTCTTTCAGATAATTTTGCACACAGAAACTAACATTACCACCTTTTCACGACAGCTGTCCGATATAATTGTATTAATAAAGATGTGGTCTTTAGCACATGTAAGACTGTACAACTTAAAATGTCTAACATCATATACATGATTATCAAAATAGTATGGTCAAACATACCTTTAAAAGTTTACACCTTGCAGGTGCTTTATGTCCAGGCCTCAATAATATGACATCTCCTTTAACTAGCAATGGGGTTGGCATATTATAAACATTTCCTTCTCTTAGAGTCCACACTAAGGAGAGACAAGGAGAAGATGGGGAGTCTATTCCTGGAAAATATGGCCTGTTCCATGTATTGTATTTCATGCAAGCTGAAAATAAAAGACAAGTAATTATTAAAATTGGAAGTTCAATGCAGTTGTCAATTCATGATCTCATTCTAATTATTAATAATTTATTACTTTCTTATTTATTTTTTTGTTTTGTTGGGTTTTATGTCACACAAACACAGAAGGACTCATGGCTACTTTCCAGTTTTACTAGTTGAAAAAAGACCTCAGGTGCCCCTTCATGCATTATTTCAGGCACAGATGGACACCCGAGTAGAACCACCTACATAAGTACATTCCATAAGCCAGCTGGATAGCTTCCTCACATGAAAGAATCCAAAGTTCCTAGCAGGATTCAAACCAACAGTGGTGAGGGGCAAGTGGTTTTAAATCAACAACCTTAACCACTGGGCTACAAGTTTTTGTCATGAATAAAATACAATGAAGATACTATCACATTTTTTTCTCTAAACACTTTCATTTGTAAAATTTAATATTGCTCTTATACACTTACAGGCCAGTCTCTTCAGAATTTCCTGGAGAAGGCGGACAAATTCATATCTCTCCTGTGAGGCATTGTGTAGTGCTATCCAAACATTCCCTGCCACAGACACCAGGATTATACATGCTTCAATAACTATCCATATGCTGTCATTGCTGCTTCTGTAAAAAAAACACACAAAAAACACATAAAATCACCTACATTGTATTATCACTTCAAAAAACTAATATAATAATTGGACAAATTTTATAGGATAATTCAACCTGTATATAATGTTAACACAGCTGAGAAGGAATTTTATATAAAGAAGTCTCTATTCCATATAATACTCTTTCTTACAAATTTTGATATACAAGTACCTATCTTCAGTATTTAGTTAATATACTTCTAAATTGTCGATCAATTATATTACACATTTTTCTTATGATAAAATATAGCATTTAACATATTCAATGGAAATTTGTCATGGTAACAAGCAATGATGTACAACATGTGATCAGCTGATTAACTACCCCTACATAAGGCTTGAAAATACATATATACCAAACAAATTCCACGTAAAATTAATAGAAAATATGCTCACTTTGTTTCACTAAAACCATAAGCAACAAGTAGAGCCACAGCTATGAGAACAGCTAACACAAGTGTTGTCCAGTGATACAGATTCCGTACAACACCATGATGAAATACTGACAGATATCTTCTTAAGCTTCTTGACTGTTTAACACTTAATGTATATGTTTCTAGCTCTGATGTAAGTTCTTCATGTAATAGTTCTAGAGCTTGAGACATGGAGTATGACCTCACTTCCTCCTCCTGTAAATATATTATGTAAAAGAAAAGTTTGTTAATTCATGTATTTACATCAACTGATACTACCAGACTAACACAACACAGTTTGTATTAAGACCCCCACAGTTACACGTTTAAATGGATTAAGTTCGATTTTTATTCTACAATATTTTTTATTGTTTAATTGAAATGACCATATTGTCTATCAATATCGCCGAAGCTTTACGATAGCGTGAAAATCTAAGGCTAGCGGGAAAGCCCGATTATCACCAAAACGCGCAAAGGATTGTGGGTCTGAATCGGACGCTCGTCTATTTTCAGAGTTTCCTATCCGTTGTTTATATACCTTATATTTAGCTCTATGATATTAGTCAACTGACATATCAACAAAGTCGTATCACAAAAAAAACTCACAGCCACATGAATATATTCTTATTAGCTTTTCAAACAGTCATTATGTAGTAAATCTATGCAACCCGTATAAATAACCTTGTCCTGTTATTCAAAACAAGATACGAAAATATTTTGCACGAAACGACTTTAAGAATGTAAACACTATTCATTCAAAACATTTAATGTAGATGCATTTAAATATTGTTCATGATATAAAGAAATCAAATTAAAGATAAATCATTACCATACTGAGGCAATTATCTCTAAACACGTTCTTTCGTTAAGAAAATACCATGTCAACTGTAGTCATAAATTTTAAGGACGAATCTTCGCGCCATAAACTACTGAAAAGTATTTTAAATGCCAAAAAGAACAGGCAACCTCCTTAATCTGTTAATGACTTTATAAATATGCTATGGAAATGTAATCTTGCTCTTTATATATTATAACCAAAAACTAGAATGAATATTTGCTGCTCTTATCATTTTCTAGCTTTACAAGTTCTAAATTAAATGTAGCATTCCTGTTCAAACTGGGACATACTATATGTCCCAGGTTCAAACCATGCCACCAAATTTTCATGGAAATTTTAAAAATGTATTTAAAAGTAAAGTTTTATAAGATGAACAAAGTTAGTAATTTATACTCTGCAAATAGCTCTTAAATGCATGTTAATTACCAAAAGGGCCAAAAATATGCAAAATAGCCCATACAGTGTTAGTCATGCAGTATTTTATGCAGTATTTTATGCAGTATACTATATGCCATATAGTATGACCCTTGATTGGTGAAATAAAATTATTCTATTCTATTCTTCTATGCAGTAGTAAATACAGTGATCGAAACGTACTATCTCACACAACTTGTAAATTTATCACTCAAATCTTTTAACCTTTCTTAAAATCTTCGTAAATCATTCTAAAGTTTGATTTTCTTGAAATATTTTGGCTCATCAGGAAGCATGCAGCTTTAAGTGAGTACCCTAATATATGGCATTTATGGATTTTTTATTATCAAAGTGAACAATAGAATGATATTTGAAACAATAGTGCCATGGTGACCCTTTATCATTCACTAGACTGAAGTATACAATGGTTGTTATGGAAACTCAATGGTTGACTTGCTATGAATGTCACATGTTGCATTAATAGTCAATGGTATCTCTAGAAAGTAAATGACTGCTTTCAAAGTCACCGGTTGCTATGGAAAGTTAATGGTTGCTTTGGAAAGTCAATGATTGTTTTGGAAGTCAATGATTGTGATGGAAAGTCAAAAATCACTAAAAAGTCAGTGGTTGCTATGGAAGTCAATGGTTGCTAGGGAAAGTCAGTGGTTGCTATGGGAAATAACTGGTGGCTGTGGAACATCATCAATTGAGCACTATGAAAGTCACTGGTTATTATAAATGTTAACTATGGAAGCCATTGGTTGCTATTGTGAGTCATTGATTGCTTTGGAAATCATTGGTTGTTATGGAAGTCAATGGTTGCTAGGGAAAGTCAATGGTTGCTATGGGAAATAACCGGTGGCTTTGGAAAATCATCGGTTGAGCACTATGAAAGTCACTGGTTATTATAACAATCAATGGTTAGTATGGAAGCCATTGGCTGCTATGGTAAGTCATTGATTGCTTTGGAAATCAATGGTTGTTATGGAAAATCATTGATTGCTATGAAAAGTCACTGATTGTTAGGGAAATTAGCGGTTGCTATGAAAAGTCAATGGTTGCTTTGCATGTCAATGGTTACTATGGAAAGTCATTGTTTACTATGGAAGTTGCTGGTTGCTATGGAAAATCAATGGTTGCTATGAAAAGTCATTGGATGCTATGTAAGTCACTGGTTGCTATGGAGAGTCAATAGTCACTATAGAAGCCACAAGTTGCTATGGCACTGGCTGCTATGTAAGCCACTGGTTGCTATTGAATGTCAAGAATTGCTATGGAATGTCAATGGTTGCAATGAAAGTCACTAATTGATATACATACAAAGAAAATCCTTGATGTCCCCACTAATGGGTGGAGCCAATTTATCCTCAGGGCTATAATTTTATCAAACTTAGTTGAGGTCAACACTATAATGTTTCATGCCAAATATGTAAGCTCAAGCTCTTGTAAGTTTTTGATATAAACATACATGTTATTTTGTATTTTATCATTCCTTTATTTAGCAACTTATGTACACATGATAATGAAAATGCATATATACAGGCATCCGTGGTAAGTTATTCCTTGGTACATAATTATGATCCTGAAGGGGACATTGAGAAAACCAGACAAAACCCATTGTCCGAAAGCCGTCCAGTTTTCTAAACTTTCACTGTAAAAAGAATAAGAGCTGTTGGAGGACAGCAATGCTCTACAATGTCAGAGTTGTCACAAGGGTGTTTCATTGAGTAAAATAATGCTTACCTATATGAATGCATAAAATTGTCCAGGCTTATAATAAAGATAGTTTATCAAGTAAATCACTGCTTGATTATTATGAATGCATAAAATTGTCACAAAAAAGGCACAAACCCTTTAGTAGTTATGGAGATATGGAGTTATGGAATTTGTGACAAAAATGTTAAATAGTCACAGAGAAGAGTTTCAATTCATTCTCTTCATTTAAGTTATAAAGATACCAGCTTACACCAAGAATTTCTTAGTCGAAAAAGGGGCATAAATATGCAAAAAAGCAAATCAGAGTTATGGGACTTGTGTCAATTATGTTAGATAACCAAAGAAAACAAGCATGTGAATTTTTATCAATTCCCTTCATTAGTTATGAAGATACCAGCTTACATGCAAAAACTTAACCAAGAATTTCTTAGTCAAAAAGGGGCGTAAATATGCAAAAAGGGAATCAGAGTTATTGGACTTGTGCCAATCATGTTAGATAATCACAGGGAACAAGTGTGTGAAGTTTCAATCCACTCCCTTCAGTAGTTATGTAGATACCAGTTTACATGCAAAAACCTTACCACACAGGGACGCCAACATGGGTGATTGCATTAGCTAGAGCTAAAATTTCATCCAATTAAAGCATTGAGAGGTAAGGCATTCTGAAGAATGCATTCAGGTTATTTCATTTCATTTAGGCACCAAGAAGTTTCCATCCCATAAAAGCATTAAGATATTTCCATTTCATCAAAGCATTAGGAAGTTTCATGTCACTTATACATAGAGGTTTCCATATATCAACTTATAGAAATGGTAAGTGTAAGTTTAAATAACAGCCGATTTTATTGAAGAACAGGTAGATTCCAAGCCATTTAAATTAAGACATTTTCAAACCATCAAACTCAGAAGAATCCAACATATCATAGAAGAAAATCCAATTCAATCACAAGGAAGTTTCCATCCACATTAAACATTAAGAAGTTTCTCCCCCTTTTAAGACACTCCATTTTCATGTAGAACAACTTCCATTCAAATTAAGAGAAGTTTCAAACTTCATTTAAGCTTACAGGAGTATCCATTCCTATTAAGCTTGAAAAAAATAAAATCTTAGGTAAGTTTCCACTCAATTTAAGCTTAAATAAATCTTAAGCCCAGTTAAGCACAGAGGACTTTCCAATCAATATTAGCATAATGGTAGTTCACATACAATTTAAGCTTAGAAAAACACTGTTTATATATAAAAAATTTCAACACTATTTAGCATATAAGTTTTTATTAGACAAATATTTTTCAAAACAAGAAAAACAGATATTTTAACATTATATATATTATAACAGTTACAGTTATTGATATATTCATACCTACTTATATATACACATACACATATATCATGTATGTTAACAAGCTTTCAAGGCTCATTTTATAAGGGGCATAACTCCTTAAGTATGACAGGTGTCACAAAAATACCAGTACATTATTTTGATAAGTTAAACAGTAAAAGAAACTATATGCACTTCAATATTTAGAACATATTAAGTATAAACTTGTGATTAAAGGAAAGTAGAGCTGCTGAGCCTTTCCTTTTACTTAATATGTTGCAAATAAAACATAACCTACATTTTCAATGGATGGAGTTACATACAAAATAATATGGAATCTATAGTAGCATCTCCAAGTATGCTAGTTAGTCAGGCTAAGAAAAAAATCTGCTAAAACTATCATATGCCATGTTAAAATTTGTGATGATCAAATGCAATAATTCTTAATTACTATCCATGGATTTCATTGGCTGAAAATGTAGGTCATGTACTAAGAGTGAAAACAGTTAGGTGAATCTAGGCCACTTGTGCTAATTTATTATTCTTTTAGCTAAATCAAGCTGACTCTAGTCTAGATATGTTCATCCTAAAAAAATCTAATATATAACTTCATGCTAAAATGATCTAATATAGACTGAAAAATAAAACTGGAAAAAAAAACCTGTATTATCCTTGATCGGCAGTTGGTATTTGTCTCTGCACTTTAACAACTGGTTATTAAACCACTTAAGTCATGTACCTTTTGGGGGCATATTACTAATAACATTTCTGCACATTACCTTGCCGTACATGAATTAATGCCCCTTATTGTTGCACCAAAATATTTATGCATAATTTAAAATTTAAATGTAATTTACAGTGGCTGGAAATTGTCAGCAAGTATATAACAGATGCATTAAAAATCAAAGGAAAAATGCAATAACTCTGCGAATTTAAACATAAAACTGTCTATTGAACTGTGATAATAAAACAATTTCACATGTGTCCAAGCCACTTTAAATAAAAAATGTCTTCTGAACTGTGGTAATAAAACAATTTCACATGTGTCCAAGCCACTTTAATGAAAATGTCATCTGAACTGTGGTAATAAAACAATTTCACTTGTGTCCAAGCCACTTTAAATAAAAAATGTCTTCTGAACTGTGGTAATAAAACAATTTCACATGTGTCTAAGCCACTTTAATAAAAATGTCTTCTGAACTGTGGTAATAAAACAATTTCACATGTGTCCAAGCCACTTTAAATAAAAAATGTCTTCTGAACTGCGGTAATAAAACAATTTCACATGTGTCCAAGCCACTTTAAATAAAAAATGTCTTCTGAACTGTGGTAATAAAACAATTTTACATGTGTCCAAGCCACTTTAATAAAAATGTCTTCTGAACTGTGGTAACAAAACAATTTCACATGTGACCAAGCCACTTTAAATAAAAAATGTCTTCTGAACTGTGGTAATAAAACAATTTCACATGTGTCTAAGCCACTTTAATAAAAATGTCTTCTGAACTGTGGTAACAAAACAATTTCACATGTGACCAAGCCACTTTAAATAAAAAATGTCTTCTGAACTGTGATAATAAAACAATTTCACATGTGTCCAAGCCACTTTAAACAAAAAACTGTCCTCTTAACTGCTGAATTACATGTTGTAAGATTAAATACCAATATATGATATAACCTATACCTACACTACTTGACTAGAATTAGATAACAAGAATAAAAGCCTAAAAGTGAATAATAAAAAAAAAAGATACAATTATAAAAAGACATAAAATGATATTAATTATATATGTTAAAAAATATATAAAAAAGGACATAGTTTGATTAAATGAGGAGTACGTTGCTGTATTGAGCTTTATGTCTATCAAAACATTGTGTAAATATGTGTTATAAAAGGTAATGGTAAAGGTCTTGTTTATTATAGTGTCACCCCTACTGAAAGGGCCGCGGCCTTTTCTGACTTATGAGACACCTTTTGCTTGCATACCATGTACCTCCCAACTCCTACCACTATGCCAGGCGCCAGGCGGATAGAAATCGGTAACCATTCATTTTGACTACCTCGCGGCTCACAAAGCAGCCATTTCGGAATGAGTCCCACGAGAAACATTCATTCTTCAATTAACGCTTCCCGTGGGGCTCGAACCTTCAACCTCACGATCCGAAGGTGGACGCCTTAACCACTAGGCCAACGGTACCGCTTATATGTACATAAATATCTACTGCATGTACATAAATATGTATTAAACTTACATAAATATGTACATGTATTACACATACATAAATATGTACTACATGAACATATTTATATACTACATGTACATAAACATGTATTTAACTTTCATAAATATGCACTACACACATAAATATGTATTATACCTAATTACATGTACATAAGAATGTATTATATATACATGTAGTTATATAATCATGTATTATGTAAACATTAATATGTACTTCATATAACACACACATAAATATTACACATATATATAAAATCATGCATATTATGGTTAACACAGTGATATGTATATTTATACAGTCCAATACAAAGCCAATAATTTCTAGAAGAAGTCTGACACATTTTTTACCTAAAAATGTCAAAATATCAAAGTCAAAAAATGTCATCAAAAGAAAACAGTCCAGAAAATTTACATAATAATAAAAGGAAACATGTACAAAAACATTATCCATATTGCAGAACAAAAAGAATGATACCCTTTTCAACTGTAGAAAAACAGAACATATTAAATATAGAGATAATATAGAGTTAAACTATTTTTAGTGAAGTAAAAATCATAGTACTTATATCCTGCTGAATAAATTGTAAATAAAGTTTGCATTTCTAGCAATTTTTTTACATGTTCCCCCAAAATGCATTTCACTCCATTTTTTTTCTCTAAATTAAGACCTTGGTTAAAAATCAATCCCTACAAGCAATTTGTACAACTTTTATTCATTATTCACTGTCCTACAGACATATATAATTCAATAGTAGGAGAACATTATAAGCTGTACCATGATTCATGCCTTTTGCTTGGTTCTCCATTTTAAGGCATAAAAAATTAACTCAAAGAGAAAAAATAAAAACAAAGATCAATACAAATATTATATGGCAGTAATTCTAACACAATACATGTAATAGTAAACACACATGATAAAAAATCTAACAATGTCAGTGCTGTCTTTTCATTACCAAACAAATTAAGAATCAGAAAATTTGCGGAAAAAACACACACAACAGACTGCAAAACCAACATATTTCATATACAAAAATATGCCAAATATAGGGAAAAAAAATGAATGCAGTTTAATAAAAAAATTGGCAAAGCAATGTCTTCAAAGAGGCTTACAAATTATAATTTAGATGATGGAAAATAAAATGACTTCTGCTTAAAAACTAATAGTACTCAGAGCAGTTTGTAAGACCTGGGACATAACAATACAAGCAACTACCAAGTAGAAAAGTAGTCATGTTAGTGTCAATATGACAACTGATTGATTGAAAAGTGTGCAGTTATACCATTTTTATTTAAAAGTAACCTTGATAAATTATCAAAACATCCTGTTCAGACCGTTAAAGCAGCTTGCCTTTAGATTCATGCTAATTTTTATGAAAATTTTGAAAATGTATTTAAAAGTAATATATTGTGAAGTGGTGAACAAAGAAAATAATTTACACATTGGAAATGGCAATTACATTCCACATAAATTACCAAAAAGAGGTTAAAATATTAAGTCTTTTTACTTTTCGTACTGGGTACATTTTTTCTAAAGTTTGATTTCTTGAAATATTTTGGCTCATCTAGAGGCATGCAGCTTTAAGATACTAAAGAACTGATAAATATCATATGCCATTTGGCCTATATTTCTCTCATTTAAAATGCTTACTTTGGACAAAAATGATATCCATTCCCATTCACAAAATGGACGCATGTGTACCCGATTGGACTAAAAGATAACATGGCACTAATCTCCAATTGCTTGTCCCCATGATATTATGTCCCAGGTTAGATCAAAACAATCTACACACCACACTAAAACTACAAAAATACTGGTGTGTAACAATAAGAACCCGATTTGGTAATAGTTCACAACCTTTAACTTACTGTAAAATACATTACAAAAGTTTAATACAGAGTGTATACTATCACAGAGCTGTAAATTTTGAGAGAAATTCATGCTTATAATAAAGTTACATTATACTCATAATTTCATTGTGAAGCTGCGCTGATTGACTATATTTTTCAAACGATTGACTATTATAATGGTGATTGACCGACTAACAGCTGATGTTAGAAAATGCTTAGGATAAAATATAAATCTGCATAAAGCCTAACTGTATTATAAATTGAATTCCAATAGATATTAACAGAAATTGCCCTAGCCCGAGTTTTTTAATCATTCATGTGAAGTAAATTATATACAAGAAACATGGCAATGCCATGAAACCAGGTTTTCAATTATCACCATTGTAGATAAATATGTTGTATTTGAAATACAAATACAAGCAACAAACAATGTAACTATGTGCAATGTAAAACATGAATAATGTAGGAGGAATTGCCACTGAAGAAGTGTTCACTATAATATTATGTATAAGGAAAAAAACAAAGGGCCATAATTAGGTCAAAAACTATCCAATCACAAAACCCCGACAATATGTGCCAGGGTGCTAGATGACAAAGCTTCTGTGAAAGTTTGAACAAAATCCGTTGAGAAATGTAGGACGAGTTCAGCACAGAAGAATTTGTTCACTATAATTATATTGATAATTCTGTATAATGAAAAACAAGTTACAAAGTAGACATGAAATAATATATCATATCTTTTTTAAATTACCTCCAAAGATGATATGACTGCCAAATCAAGTTAAAATCATGTAAACAGGATTTTCAATGTTAATGTCACTGTGACCTTGACCTTGGAGCCAGCCATGCGGAACATGCGTTCTGCACGTCATCTTGATGTGGTAAACATTTGTCTGAAGTTTCATCAAAATTCTTCAAAGGGTTGAAGAGTTACAGAGCGGACAGGATTTTCAATGTTAATGTCACTGTGACCTTGACCTTGGAGCCAGCCATGCGGAACATGCGTTCTGCACGTCATCTTGATGTGGTAAACATTTGTCTGAAGTTTCATCAAAATTCTTCAAAGGGTTGAAGAGTTACAGAGCGGACACAATTTCGTTTGACGCCCGAAGTTAAAATCATGTAAACAGGATTTTCAATGTTAATGTCACTGTGACCTTGACCTTGGAGCCAGCCATGCGGAACATGCGTTCTGCACGTCATCTTGATGTGGTAAACATTTGTCTGAAGTTTCATCAAAATTCTTCAAAGGGTTGAAGAGTTACAGAGCGGACAGGATTTTCAATGTTAATGTCACTGTGACCTTGACCTTGAGCCAGCCATGCGGAACATGCGTTCTGCACGTCATCTTGATGTGGTAAACATTTGTCTGAAGTTTCATCAAAATTCTTCAAAGGGTTGAAGAGTTACAGAGCGGACACAATTTCGTTTGACGCCCGAAGTTAAAATCATGTAAACAGGATTTTCAATGTTAATGTCACTGTGACCTTGACCTTGGAGCCAGCCATGCGGAACATGCGTTCTGCACGTCATCTTGATGTGGTAAACATTTGTCTGAAGTTTCATCAAAATTCTTCAAAGGGTTGAAGAGTTACAGAGCGGACAGGATTTTCAATGTTAATGTCACTGTGACCTTGACCTTGGAGCCAGCCATGCGGAACATGCGTTCTGCACGTCATCTTGATGTGGTAAACATTTGTCTGAAGTTTCATCAAAATTCTTCAAAGGGTTGAAGAGTTACAGAGCGGACACAATTTCGTTTGACGCCCGCCCATCCGCCCATCCGCCCAGCCGCCCATCCGCCCAGCCGCCCATCCGCCCATCCGCCCGCCATACCCCAATCTAATAACCAGGATTTTCAAAATTGAAAACCTGGTTAAAAATTGAAAGGCATTAAGGCAAAATCTTATTTTGACTTTTACCTGTTCACTGTTTATCACTTCATACCCTGTGTTGGCCTAATGTCACTTTATAGAAGTGGTATCTATTCTTTATTTAAGAAAATAAAATCATTTCATTTCAATATCACCATTACATCATCATGTTTTGTTAGCTATTGAAACATTTTAATACATGTAATAGGGTTTCAATGGAGGCCTTGTTGAATGAATGAGCTTATTTATTAGGCACCCCCCCCCCCCCATTTTTTATTCTTTATTTCAAATGTGAAATGACTTGTGAAATGTGAAAGCTTTACTGTATATCCGAAACCTTGAGACATCTTTTTTTTACTTTTTGGGAATAAAAAGTAGTCCCAGGCATACACAGTATCAATGAGCTAATCCAAGTGTCTATAAAGATATGAGATATGAAAGCATTTAAACAACATATTTTCAAAATATAAAAAAAAAATAGTTTTCACAAAAACAACCATTTAACTTCATAAAGTATATCAAGTAAAACAAAAAGAAATAACTAACAAGGAAGACAAATCTTACTCGATGACAATAATAATATTCTCTATTTTATTATTTTCTAGCCAATGGTCAGATTTAAAACTACAATTGCCTAACATATAAATAAAGGATTTTTTTTCTACATGAACATGGATTTCTTTTTCTCTCTAAAAGTACAAAATTTAATTCTTTTTCTTTCTTTTATTTTCCTTCATAATTATGTTATTGAGTTGACAGACTTAAAAGTTAGGTTGGAAAATATAAGTTAAAACTTATGGCACTAAACAAGGTTTTGTTAGCAGCAAAGAAACATTACTTTCATCCAAAATGGTGTTTAATCAAATAAACAACACAAAACTAATCAACACAAAAATTCAATGAAAAATGCCTTTAAAAAAAAGCTATTTTCATGGTGTTATACTTGGTTATAAGACAAATTCAATCAAACTCATTTACCAGTACATGTACATACAAAACCACAGTATACTGTATTTCCTCCAAACATAAGCCCAAATCATGGTGCTTTTATAAAATATAAGCCCACAGTAGGGTGCTTATAAAAAGGGGGCTTTTATAAGGAGAAATACTACAAAGATAATGGAATTTCTTAATTTAATACTGTGAGAGAAAAAAAGAAAGGAAGCTAAGCTACAAAAATATGAAATATGGTAGGATTTTACAGGACACAATAATTCATTATCATAAAAATTATTAAAGATCTTAGCCCTTTCCCAGCTGATTTTGTGAAATGCACTTGCCCTGCTTTTAAATTGTAACTTTTCACTGTGAAAATACCTTAATATCAAAATTTCAACATTATTGTATGAGGGTTCAATAAAACACTGGCATAATTTTTGTTTTCATTAATCACTGGCACAATTATCATATCAATTCTAATGCAATATATAAAATTTATGACTGTTATGAATGACAGCAAAACCTTATTAATAGAAACTTGTTTCAAAATCTGGTATATGTTTGTAAATATAATGAAATTTCGGACAAAGATTTCCGCCCAGCAACCTAGATATTTAATGTTTGAAATGACAAATTATCTTTAAATGGCACAAATACTTATTTCTACACAATAAATAGTGTTCAAAAAGGTCTATTTACTGGTAAGCTTACAGCTTTTCATCACTATGGAAACTAAAATAAATAAGTTTAAAACTAAACTAGTATAAAAATTACAAGATGAAAAGTTTCTTCATTCTTGTTTATTTACAAAAAATGCAAAAAAAGAAAGACTTATATTTAGTAAACAGTTTTTTAAATTTAATAAATCTACCTCATTTCAGACCTAGCTGTAATCGTTCAATGAAATGGTTGCATTTTTATATTCTTCAGCCTGACCCTACTGAACTTTGGTAATGAACTTCTCCTGCTTTGAAAGTATAAACTTTTCATTGATATAGTTCAGGGGTATCAGGTTCAAAACACTAAACTTGAGCATACAACAGTTCAAAGCCTGGTCGGACAGCACAGACTTGCCAGCTGGTCTGGCTCTATACTGGTGACATACACAAGTTGTTGTTAGCATTTTAAACGGGTTAAAAACAACTATCTAGATTAACTTATTCTAACTATTGTTTTAGGGTGTAGTCCACTTTTCACAGATATTATGACATTCTGTTTGAACACATTTATGAGTGAATATGTTAAAAAGAAAAAAAGAAAATACAGTAAAAACTCTGAAAACCGGACCCTCTGAAAACCGGAATCCTCTGAAAACCGGACAATTTTAAAAGTCCCATATTTTATCCTTATAAGTTTATTGAAAAAAATCCTCTGAAAACCGGAACCTCTGAATTCCGAAAATCGGACGATTTTCTATGGCTACTAATGCTAATTATGCATAAAAAATCCTCTGAAAACCGGACAGCAATTTTAAGTGTCAACTTTCTGTGTATTTTAATGTAGATTAAAACATAATCTCAACAGGTGACATATTCAATTACCACCTCTTGCTTATCTATGCAGGTGGGAAAACACTTCCCAGTGTGTGTTAATTTCTTATTGGCAAATAAATTATTGCTCTTTCATCTTAAGACTTTCCCTGTATAGGTATGATTTTTCAAAATGTTTTTTTTTTCTAATACAAAATGTCTAAAATAATTAGGAAACTTTGTTAAATAATTCCTGCTTTGCTTAAAATTTTGATATTGAATTTATCTTTGTTTGAAAATTAATCATATGCAAAAATAGTAATAATAAATTCCATTAATTACATATTTCAAAGCCAATGAATATTTTCAGGCAATATATTGTTTTAGTATCTGATTTTCTGAATTTTATTCTTAGATTTGCATAATTAAATTACTCAAGATATTTATTGCAAAAAGATATTAAAGTATGACTGAGACAAAAGGTTTGAAAGGTAAATACATAAATGATTGAACAAAGTCATTGTTCAAACACATCATAATTATCAAGAAATGTACACAACCTCTGAAAACCTGAATCCTCTGAAAACCGGACTTTTGGTCAAGTCCTGGCAGGGTCCGGTTTTCAGAGTTTTTACTGTACTAAAAACAGTCCACCATAAAACTAGCTGTCTTAAACATATAAAAAAAACCTTGCCCTAGAAATATAAAACATTAAAATGGCTACAAATTATACACAATTTAAAAAAAACTACTAAAAAAATCCAAAAAAAAAATAAAAAAAAATGAGATAAGATGGAGAATATCAATTATAGATCACAAATATTTTGATTTCTTGTGTAAAACATTTATATACCTTATTTCCATCTTGAATAAAATAATTTCCAGTTACAATATAACAATTTTTATTTGTCTAATGTGTATAGAGAGATTCACACAATGTTTTAAATAAGTAACCCACTGATTTTGAATAATGGACTTATGTCAAGCTTTGAAAATTAAATTAAGATTTCATGACAGAATTGTCTGCCTTTTTTTCCCTCATCATTCAGTAATTTTGGGAAATTTTTAGTGTTTAGTCATAAATTTTGGTAGCCAACAGCCAAGGGCTTGGCAATGCTTTGAACCCTAGCCTTGCTCTTTACTAACAGTTAAGGTAAGAAAACTTTCATGACAGGTGCTCAGAATTATAGGATTTCTTATTATGATTTGAGTGGCCTATTTTTCAGATTTCATGTAATTTGTAAGTAAAACTTGACTGTTTGAAATGGGAAATATAAAATTTAAACAAGAAGAATAGATACAAATTATATACTCATGGAGCAATATACCATAAAAATTATGGAAATATTGAGTTTCCCTTCTTTACTTCCCATTTACTTCCCATGTGCCTATCATTTTGAGTTTCCCTTCTTTACTTCCCATGTGCCTATCAGTTATACACATTAATAATAAAGATTATCTACACATTGGTTATGGTAATAATACATAGATACAACCTGATATTGAAGTAATAAATGACAAGAAAAAAAAGCTAAATGTCCAAACTATTATATTTAACTAGTTTTTCTTAACTTTTCTCAGTCAATATATCTAAATAATGTTTTCCTACCACATTTATTCCAATAAATATGTACTTTTTACTTGCATTACTAGGATTTATACAATGTGTAATCTCCACCTTTGCTTTTATATATAACTTATTACTGTAGAAAACTTGATCCACATTCTGGATTAACGCTTTAACCACCTGGATTTCCAGTCATTGCAGCCATTCTCAACAACAGGTTGCAGATACCACAATCCCATTGGTTATTATATTTGTTGTGTGCCATTTAAAACCATATAAAAACTGATTTTTCTTGATCCCTAAAATTTGAATAATTTCTAAAATCGTCAGTTTTAAAATCTGACTACAAAGATGTGCTTTCTGTCCGTCTGTTTTGAAAAAGTTCCCAGAAATCTGGGGGATCAGATACCTGGCCACAAGGATGTAACAACTTCTCCCCTCCAATAACAGTTATTGGTTTTTCCTGCAAAATAAAACACATATGATACTCAACAAAACATGTTTATTGAGGCTTTTTGTTTTTGATTTTTTTTTAATATCAGATAATTCCTTATTCATGTCAGTCTAAAATGCTATAAGTTCTCCCTCAAAAAATTATTTCTAAAACACAATTCACATAACTTCTTCTTTTATATTTCTAAAGTAATAGTAAATTATGTAGATCTAGCTTTTTTCTATGTTTTGACACTTCTCAATATTTTTTAAAGAAGTTTATGCAAAAATAACTCTCAAAACACAAAGGATAACTGTTTACTTATTATTTTCTACAAATGAATAAAATCTTGCTTATTCCAATCTTTTATGTAAACAATTTCTCCCTAACCCATACCCTGCTGGGGGCAACAAACTCTACTCATGCAAACAATCCAGCCAAGGTCGGCCTGCACATCAGTGCTGTCTGATCATGGTCTACACTGTTTGCAATTAATTAAGTCAGAACATAAGTATTTTGAATAATTTAGAAAATTTCCCTTAAATGAAAAATGATTTAATCTAGATTGAAAGACAGGTAAATCCATTCAAGACATTTAGCATGGTAAGGATTAACTAATTTCTAAAGATAAGAAGAAGTATCTCCCTACCTTATGATAGTTGACAAGATCTATAATACTGTTATGATCCAGCTGATTTGGACCGAAGAAGTGATATTGTTCCTCCGAGGCATCAATGAGAAAATGTTTACATCTATCTTTGGCACGATACGAGATAGTGTAGCCCCATACCTTCTCACTAACACGGACCAGGTATGTTCCTAGAGGTTTTTCTAGTAACAACTTCTCAGCATCAAATCGAGATATCACACCTACAAAGATAACATGTATAAAGTCAAAATCTGTGTAAGCAGCTTTCAGCTTTTATTTTCTGTTGGAAAACAATTCTGTGTTGTTTCAAACTGTTTCAAACAAAGTTTTTTAGCTATTTTATCATGGAAAAGTGCATCATATCACTGTTAAAACAGCGTCCCGAGAGGTAATTATAACGTGTCAGTGAAGATCATGAAACAAATTGTCCGCTTTACTTATTTAAATGTAGAGAGCAGACTTGACAACAATGACAGCACAGCTTTCTAAATAACAGCATTTTTTTCCAAGACTACTTCATTCTAACTAAAAACTAAGACATTTTTTTAATATTTTGTAATTTTCACACGTAACATTACATTCAAATGTATAGGCATTAATTGTTCAACTTTCTCTTATAATATATAAAGTATACCATGGAACCAAATGGCTGGTTTCCCTGTTGTACTATCTGTGACTGTTTTCCGGCTTTTCTCTTCTTCATGGAACCAATTTATAACAGCTTCACGGTTTGGTGGTCTAGGTGGGCGAGATTTTCTACGCTGTTCCCTCAACTCTCTATTTTTATCCATAACTGCACTAGTTCTTAATATAGAAATTACAATACTTGTAAATTATTTGGAAATCATATACTAAATAAAGCAATATTGATTTTCAAACAACTTTGAAAAAATACCCCTTTTTTTGTTTCATCTTCAGCCACTACGACAATGTTTAAGTGACACTTGGACTTTTCATATTTAATATTGAAGATATACCATTAAGTGCTAATTATTGCAATGTTTCAGACAAGTCAGAGACTAACAAAAGAATAGAAAAACTGATATAGGATATCAATACTCGTATATGTGATTGTCAGAAAATATTTATTAAGTATTTTTATCAATTATCATCTCTTTTTTTATTAGCACATTTTAAGGGAAAATAAATATGTATACTTTAATGGAAAATAGATATTCAGTTTTCTTGTGATGTGGTTAAATGCAATCTTTATTGTTTAAATGCTTTGTAATTTATCATTAATGCCTGCACATATGAACTTAAACTGTGTGTTATTCTACAACAATGCACTCAAAATTAATATCTATTTCCTAAATAAAGACAAAGGTTAGAAAAATGTAATTATTATAAGCATTGAAATACATGTATTTCAAATTCAATATCTAAACTACAGAATGATGAACATTATCTTATGATATAAATATTACAGACATGATGTTTATCAGTTTTAAGAAACTGAAACAGCAAACTTATTACACAAGTTGAAACAATTAACCCTTTACCTCATATATACGCGAAACAACGCACTTTCGACCCCCGCCCTCTTTTAGGCCTCAAATAGTGAAAAAATGTCCTATTTGGGCCCAAAACACATGTTTTCGTTTCAGAAATGTTGCTAAAAAAAGTGAGATCTTTTTCGGCACCGCCCCCCCCCCATCCAAAAGATACATCAGGGGGTTGCCAGAAGGGGGATGTGCCCCCCTCTGTTTGGGGGGTTTGAAGGGGGCTTATCGCCAAGAAAATTTTGGACTAACTCACTTGTGAGAGGCTAAAAATGACCCCAGGTCGATCATACGGTAATGTGTAACTAACGCTGAAAAGCCTTTGACTCTATCTCAATCCCTTGAGAAGTTGTAGCACTTTGAAATAAATTTTGATGGAAAAAAATCATGGCGAAATAGTGACTTTTTGGCAATTTTGAGATGTCCCCTCGTTGCCATGGTAACAGGAAATTTAAGACTGAGCATGTCATTACAAAGGCAAATTGGTCCAGCCAACATTTGTGCCAAGTTTGATTAGTATTGAAGCATTTTTCATAGTTTCATAGTAGTTTGAACTTGTAACAGGAGGCTTTTCAATGAAAATGGCCATTTTTAACAATATGCTCATGAGGGAAAGGGTTAAATTGAAATATATATAGATAATAAATAATACGTAAATAATTCAAAATACAAAACACAAATATTCTAGCACATAATGCTGTTATAGTAACACTTTGAATGTATTTCTATGGACAAAAATCATATCATGACATAGCAAGATAAATGAAATTGCTGTTTTGTTAACATGCTTCACATAAAATGGTAGGGTGGAAGGAAAATGTTCCTATTTTTATATCCTTAACCTCTTTAACCATTTTACATATAATATAGAATAATACAATTAATTTATCACTTATAAAACAATGTTGTTGTAATTTTTCACCTAATGCATGGCAATGTTGGGTTTGTTATTAACTCAACAATACACCAGGGATATTACTACAAATCAATCAATTCAAAAGGAAAACACTTTTAATCCTCCATCTGTTGGAACCAAAATAAATCAGCAATTTGCCACCAGTATAGAGAGCCAGGCTAGCATGCATGTCTGTAGTCTGACCAGGCCCTATACTGTTGGCTGACCAACTTCAAATTTTCATCTTGATATCCCCAAAATTGATAATGGACAGATCCAATCAAAACAAGACAGGTCCATTACACTAATTAAGCAGGTTACAGGTTAATTAACATTGGACAGGTATAATAATGTAAAATCAACAAATAATAACTTCAAAACAAACTATATCATTCAACAACAATACCCATCATAGTCAGCAAAAACAAGGAAAAATATGGAATCCTGTTTGAGTCATATTAATTATTACATCTGACTTAAATATACAATTATTGTAAGTCAAGTTTTAAAATTAATTTGATGAAGTTATTTAGATCTACATGTATATACAAAAAATATATCATAAGTATATCTGGCCAGTTAATCCAAAAATTATCAATATTAAGTGACATTTACATCATGTGTGTGTATTTGAGTTTACTTATATTCGCCATCAGCTGCCTATATGGGCAAGTCCTCCAGAAGAGTGTTTGTCATTTTAGATTTCTTTGGACCCCCATTCCAGAAACTTCTTCTGTAAGCACTCATACGCAGGACCTTGATTTAAAGTCTCATCCCAAAGACTGATTAGTAATTTTAGTTGGCCAGCCCGGGAATTGAACCAACAATGTCAAGATTAAATTTACTTCACTGTCTCATTTTGTATATGTATAGGGCCTTAGTTCCATTATCAAATATCGTAATACAATTACCCATAATTATCATTTAAAATTCTCAATCGTAATGTATAATTGCCATGAAATGAAGACTATATGTTACATTGTATATATATTTACAATAAATGATAGCTGATTTACTGCAATATATATATACGTTAAAAAAAACCCAAAGACTTTTTCACAAAATAAACAATCCTATTGTATAACTAAGCACTAACTGTCTTGCAACAAATAAAATGAGACCTGGACAAGTCAGGTTAAGAATTAATTTTACATAAAAAACTTTGAATGGTTTGACAAAAATGTGAAATTTAATATGACAAAAATAGGATTCCATACAAAAACTGATTGTTTTTACCTACCATTGTTTTCTGGGAGAATAAAGAGTGATTGTTAAAGCAAAATGTAGAAATATATAGAATAGAAATGTAGAGTGAAAGATGCATAACAAATTGTGATAAAGCATTTTGTTGATAGGACTTATCCTAAAGGAAGACTTATTGTTACAATTTCCGGCCAAAAATACTCTGGCATCAGCCAATATCGTACCATTACAGTTATATCTGGAACGTCATTTTGTCAAAATCTTGGGCATTAGATTATTTACAATCTCTCATCCTTTATCCATATGTACTTAATTCCAGTTATAAACGGTTTAAAATTATGGAATACCAAAGATTGTGAAAAATAACGTTTCAGAAATGACCGATTCATTACAATATTGGTTGATGTTAGAATTTTTTTGTCGGGAAAGCATTATAGTAAGACTACCTCAATTTCATTTCAAACATGAATAAACAGTGATTTCTAAATTTACCTCATGAGATTTCAATAAGCATATTTGAGCTGTGTCACGACAAAACCAACATAATGGGTTTGCGACCAGCATGGATCGAGACCAGCCTGCGCCTAATCAGACTGCGCGGATGCACAGGCTGGTCTGGATCCATGTTGGTTGCAAATGCACTATGTTGGTTTTGTCGTGACGCGGCTCATTTATTGCTTGTTTTAAATCTGGCAATGATCATTTCCTTGTACATGTACATTTAAATGTTACAATGTGAATGAGAATCATAAGGGTTCAAACTGAAAATTGGTACCGTCTCAGTTTAATTTGTCCTGATCATAGATGGCAGAAGCTTAAGCAAACTTTATGTAATACTGAGTAACTCCAGGCTGAGTGGAGGCAAATAACTTTCTTTAATACCTACAGTATGCTCAGCACAGATTTTACCTTTTCCGCGATACCCCTCAGGTGATTTTTCTCTACCACAAATGTGGAGGTGGATATAGTAACATAATTTAGGTTATTTCAAGGCCATTATGGCAAGATCTAGGTCATTAATGCAATTTTTGCCATCTACCTGGCATTATTTTTCCATGTAATGTGTATTAGAGACGTTAATATTTAGTTGCTGCTAGCCATTAATGGCCCTCGAGCCATTATAGACAGCTTTCGGCCATTATCGAATAATGGCTAGCACAGCAACTTACTATTAACCTTTACACAAATACACTAATTTATCTTCCACAAAGATTCAAACTTATCTTCCACATAGATTCAAAGTCAAAGTGAAAGGGAAGTGAGTGAAATATACAGGCAGTAACTGAAGCATGTGAGTAAAGGAGGCCTGACAAACAATCTGTTTCATTCTAAAATTATCATGTACAATACAATACACTTTAAGATTCAAATTGAAAAAAAAGTTTTTAAGATCAAACTTTGAGTACAGTAACTTTTATTAATGGCAGAAGTGGGAGTTAATGACTTGTCTTAACCATTAGTATAGAACCATTTATAATACTGCAAGTTTGTAACATCGCTTTTCTTTGGAGAATCCTGATGTTTATATAGTTTTATAGACACACCTGATGTTAATTTATGAAGTAATTTGATATTTTTACTCTAAAAATGGATGGTTGCTGTATTATGAATTCATTATTAATATTCCTTACAGGTTATATGACTGTATATAAACAGTTATTTGCAATATAACCCAAGCTGCCTCCAAACAACCATTTATATCAAGCCTTATAACCAAACAAAAATCTTTATAACTAAACTTGTCACAGCAGTCAGACCATACTCTACACATGTATAGTTTGCTAATTTCTAACAACCTTTACATCTACAATGGACATTCCCAAATTCAAAGTAGGGCAAGCCCATTTTATGACTTTAATGTTCTTATTTTAAAATCCCTTTAATAAACAATGGACAGTCCCAAAGTCAATGTAGGGCTAGTCCATTATACAAATTGAGTGCTATAAAGGTTAAAGGTATATATATTATAATGTCATTATCTCAATATGCTATAATAAATGTTTATCTAAAATTAGACTTGTTACTTTTTTAACTAGATTGAATCATGCAAACATTCCTGTGTACATACCTATCACGTTCTCTGTGTAATATCATATAAAGCATACATATAAATATCTAGATTACACAGCATAGGGAATAACCATACATGTAGTTTATAAATGCAAAGAGGCAGATTGTCTGGTTTTTTTATTGGCTGTTAAGTTTTGTTTTTTTTGGTGTTTTTTTTTTAAATAGAACAAGGAGACATGTCAACTTTGTCTAAAAAAAGAAACCAGATATGCGTCCATACGACACACATCATTGCCTTTGTGCAATAACTGATTAACTGCTATCAAATTTAGGACTTATTCCATTATTGCCATATGATCCTTCATTCCAGAGTTTTGTCAATGAACGGACAGCATTACAGCAAGACGAGGGCAAATTTATATTTCCCCATCTACCCAAGTAGTTTGGGGATTAAAAATAACTTAAATATCTAAATAGATATATTCATTGTAAGTGGTTATCCAAATACTGGTAAAGTTACATTACCAATAAACCAAAGGGAAACAAAAATGGTGGTCATTTTCAAACAGTCAAGTTCTTGTAATTGTTTATCATTATATAATTTATGCTAAAATTATGTTGAGAACAGGTTTTTCGGTAACAATTTAACAATGAAAACCTCCAAAAATTTTAAAGGACATTCAAAGAATTTAAACAATGTGAAATGTTGGCTAAGTAACTATGCTGAATATCATTAAAAGAAAAGATTTTATTATAGAAATCACCAGTATTGCTTGACATTCTTTGTGTAACACAAATTAAATTTAAGAAATTTGCAAAGTTCAAGAGAATTATATAGCTAGATGCTATTCAAATGTCAGAAGTAATAAAAAGGTCATGTTATAAAAGTATTTTATGTTATTTATAGGTCATAACTTTATCAAGAAGTAAATTATTAATAAAAGTCAAATGATAATGACAGACAATATTAGGAGAATGGAAACAGTAAAAAAATCTGGTTATCATTACAGCATTGGCAAATGAACAAAGTAGAAATGGAAATTAATGTATGATTAATGTATGAATAACTTTAAAGATTGAAAAAAATTCATAACAAGAGCTGTCAGCAGGACAGCTTGATTGACTATTCTCAGTGCTTGATAGTAAAACAAGAGCATGGATAATATAGAATTTGCTTAGTTAAAAAAGAGCCATTATTTTGTCAAAAAATCAACATAAGAGTAATGGACCTTTGACAGCGATCTCCTCAAACAAGTGTATGAAATTTAAACCCATTCCCTTCGGTAGTTTTGGAAATAACAAATTGCACACAAAAACTAAACCAAAGAGTAAAGCCGACGCTGACCCAAACACTCACGCCTTGCTGAGTTCAATAGCTCTACCTATTCTTAAAATAGTCAAGCTAAGAAATAATACTTATGAACAATAAATCCATAAAATATCATCCTTTATATTAAAATGATGATGACTCCATATCATAATTTATCTGTAACATGATTATCATGATTTTATTGGAAAAAATAACTTAATAAAAAAATAATTGTTTAGAAGTTAACAAATGTGAAGCTGCTTATATACAGTCATTTTTTTCACAACCAAAGTAAGGAACATTTTTTATTAATCCTCTTTTTCTTAAATTTTAAAACAAAGTGAGAAAAAAGTCATGTCACAAACAAATTATTTTTAGGGCACATTATCCTTTAGTTATCCATCTCCAAAGCACACATAATATAATTTGTATAGGTATCTTGAAATGTATCCTGCAAAATACATTCAAAATCTTTACTATTAATTGTATACATACTTTGGAGGTAGTGGTGGTTTTGTGCCTTGTGTAAACCTGTTGGCATTCATTATAAGCTGCGCAGCTCTGTCGAGGGAATGACGATTTTCTTCTCGAGCTCGCTGCGCTATCAACTTCATTTCTTGCTCCGCCTCTTTAGCTTTCTTTTCTGAAAATTTTTTTACTAACACATGAGTCATTAACTTTCGTAATAATATGGGCAGCAATTGCTTGATTATGCCATTTATCATGCAACTGCTATGGTAACTGCCCGATAACACTTGCCTGATAATTATTTTTGATATCAGGTCAGTAACCTGATATCAAAAATAAGCCCCGCCCATTTTTAACGGACTTTTTTCAATTGCTTATATTCTCATTTTCATCAGCATGTGAATTTACAATGTAATCGCATACCCTTACAAATCTTGAATCAAGATGCGATATTTATCTTTTTATTATTTCGATTTCAATTACGAATAAATTAGATAGCAAATAGTTTTAACACCAACTAAATGAAGTGACGTCATAATTTATATTGCAAATGACATCATCAATGTTCACGTCATACTATACATGTAAACATAACAAACAGGTTGAGAACTTGTAAATGTTTACTTTATTTTGCCGGATAATTATTTAATAAGTGAACAAATTCTTTCGTTTAAAAACAATAAGACGCATGTTTGTGAAGCTTGTGTTTGATTGCCGATTGGACTTTTGAAATTATCGTGAGCTTTTGAATTTGACAATTCAAGACAAACAAGAGCTGTCAGAAGGACAGCGCGCTCGACTTTTTTAGTGCTTGCCTATAAAACAAAACTTTGACAGTTAAGGGCACACAAGACTTTAACTAGGAATTTCTAAGTACAAATCAAGAAACATTTTCACAGAGTTATCTTCTCTTGCTTACAGATAGGTCTCATGATGGCACATAAGAACTCCAACTTCCAAAGTAATATCTCAAATGGTTAGGTCAACAAGTGGACAAGAATGAAAATTTTAACTGAGTTTCTAAGTCAAAAAGGGCCATAATTCAAATAAAATCCTTAACAGAATTACCTTCTCCTGCCCATGTTTGGGACCATGATGGTAAACAAGTATTCCAACTTTCAATTTAATATCTCAACCAGTTCAGTCAAAAAGTTGACTGGTACAAAAAACTTAACCAAGATTCTAAGTCGATAAAAGGCCTTAATTTTTAAAACAAATCCCTGACAGAGTTACCTTCTCTTGCGTACAGATGGGGTAATGATGTAAATAGCATTAAAAGTTTCAAAGCAATATCTCAAAGGGTTAAGGCAATAAGTGGATTTTACCCATATTCAATGTATTTTCTAAGTCAAAAAGGGGCATAATTCTGTCAAAAACCTTGACAGAGTTATGTCCTCTTGTCTGTTGATGAAGGTCGTGATGGTAAACAAGTATGGTCAGTTTCAAAGCAATACCTCCAATGGTTTTGAAATAAAGTGAGGTGGTACAAAAAACTTAACCAAGCTCAATACACTTTCTAAGTCAAAAAAGGGCCATAATTCTGTCAAAAACCTTGACAGAGTTATGTACTCTTGTCTGTAGATGGAGGTTATGATGGTGAACAAGTATGGTAAGTTTCAAAGCCATACTTGTAATACTTCTGAAATAAAGTGGGGTGGTACGAAAAACTTAACCAAGGTGTGATGCCAACGCTAACGCCGACGCCGACGCCGGGGCGAGTAGGATAGCTCCCCTTTTCATAGAAAAGTCGAGCTAAAAATGCAGTACTGTAAAGTTTATGTGATTCTAAGGGAATTTTTGGATCAATGTTTAAATTAAAGGTAAGCATTTTATCGTGTTAGGCTTACATTCTGTTGTATCTTTTATCAGAGTCAAAAGAAAAAAATGGCCGTCATTTACAAATTCTAAGTTTCAGGGGCGGAGGAATTTGTTTTCAAGAATTATTTCTTTGAACAAAAATCCCCTTTTTTACAAAATTCGCTTTTAAAAGTAGATTATTTTGTTATTTTGACAGTTTTTATGTGTTACATGATAAATAGAAAACAAGCCTCGCCCTTTCTAGCCCATATCAGCCTCGCCTGATAAAATTGATATCAAAAGACAGTAGCATGTTATTCTCTATAAGTTATGTGTAAAGCCAGCCTGCACTTCCCTACTGTCTGACAAGAGTTTATACTGACAGTTGCAAAATTTTAGTCTTCTTATACATGTATTGAAATGTGTAAGGTTATAATTAAGAGGTTCAAATTCAAAGCTTTAATGGTCATAACATCTCATTATCATTTCTACTAAATAGTTTTAAATTTCTTCCATTGGTTCAATGATACATAAAATTTTGAAATTTCTTCATGATGACTTTGATCTTTATCTAAGGAAAGTCAGACCTGCACTCTGCAGAGTATCTCATTATTATTAACATTTCTGCCTAACAGTTCCAATTTCCTTACATTGGTTCAAAAGATATTGCATAGACATAGAAACATGCCAACCAAAGGGCAACCAGGGGCATAATATATGATATATTACATATGCTGAAATTCTCTTGGGCCTATAAAAGCACGGGCAATAAAAAATACCTTACTGTTTCATGCTTTGGAGTACTTTAAGTTTTACCTTAAAGCAGCACGCCTCCAGATTCATGCTAATTTTCATGAAAATTTGAAAATGTATTTAACAGTATAATATTGTAAAGTTACCAAAGATGCAATTTACACATTACCAATGTCACCTACAACCTATGTAAATTACTATGAAAAGGCCAAAATTTTCAAAAATAACCCTTACTGCATTATTCGGTCATTTATCGCACATAACAAGTAAATTTAACTAGAATTTTGAATCTTTTTACTTTTCCTAAAATCTTAGGTTTGATTTTATCGAAATATTTTTGCTCATTTGGAGGTGTGCAGCTTGAACCTATGCCATATTCAAGTCCCTCTATACATTGTATAATTATAATAATCCTTCTTCAACTTAAAATTACCAGCGATTTGATAATGATTTATACTTTATTAAAGAAATGTAGGCACATTTTTCTAACCTTGTTCTCTCCAATTTTTATCGACCTCTTGGCTAGCTTCCTCTGCCACCCTATCTAACTGTCTCCTCATTTCCTTCCATTTGATATATATTTCATTACTACGTCGTTTCTGTTTCTCATTTATTTTTGTATACGATCTTCTTCTTTCAACTGCAGCTTCCTCCTTCAAACAAATGATAATGAAAAACTTTCAATTCAATTAATTTACATTATATGTAAGGTTTTTTTTATGTAATAAATATTGTAGTTTTTATTTCTGGAAATGTTTCAGGCCATACTGTTTAGATCATATACAAACTTTCCACCTGTCTGCCTGGGAAAAGACCTTGATTACATCTCTTTGCATAATTTCATGCAAGTTAAAGCAATGTGTATAATCAAAACCTTTCCACTTGTCAGCTGAATCGTCTTATCACATTAAATACATTCAAGTTGATCACAGGATTTCTACCAACAGAAATAAGTGATAAAGAAATTTAAGCTAGTATTTTTTAACACTCAGCCACAGATGCCTAGGTTGTTATGATTATTACATGTACATAGCCCTAGCATGAATAACTTCATAGAAACATAAAATATTATGGACATTTACTTTTTTCTACTTGTTTAAAACTGCAATGAAAAGGTTAAATGGAGGAGAAAGATTTAATGTTACAAAATTACCATTATTTCTGGAGCAGGCAGTTGTGTACAACCATCAAACAAAGCAAGCTGGATAGCTTCCTCACATGAAAAAAATTGACTTGCCCTGATGTGATTCAAGCCTACAGAGGTTGTTACCATGTTTATTGTGTTGTTATTCAAATCCATAAAACTCAAACTGAACAATTCCATTAAAAGCTGGGCCAGTGCATCAAATACATTCAGTTTGGCACTTCAGAATATATAGTATACATGTATATATCTCATACCTGGAGCTCTTTAAGTCTCTTCTGTTCTTCTTCCTCTCTTTTCTTTCTCTCTTCCTCAGCTTTCTGAGCCAACAGACGTGCCTCTTTGATAGACTGGTAGAGTGCCTCTTCTTCCAAACGTCTATAAATAGTAACATAAAAAAAGTGCCATAGAAATTATACAGTTACAATTCTGTTGACAATTTAATGTACACATAAACAAGAATTAGCCTGGGATTCAGGCATTGATATTATAACATAGTTTTTGCTTATACATCACATATTGGCTATTTCCTATTCGTTCGTGTTTTTGATAGTGTAGATTTGCCGAATTTGCCAAACAGAAGCACATAAAACAAAATGGGCAGACTGGAACCCAAGCTTTATAAGAATTACAATTGGTCTCTTCTTACATTTAAATCAAAAGGTTATAATACATAATGGGAAATGTTTTAAATTTAGAAAATTTGACCTAAGAGGTAAAGGTCATTACCATTGTTGTATATTGTATTTTAATGTGTCAAATGGAAAGTTCAGTGGAAAGTTCTTTCTATGTAAAATACCTAAACATATAGACTGAATATGACATTATTAAATATTGAGAGAATAATTGGAATTTGAATAGAATAGCCCTTTCTCTCACTTTCTTTCTTTTTCCCTCTCTTCTTCTAATCTTCTCTTTTCTTCTTCTATTTTTCTTTTTATTTCTTCTTCTTCTCTTTTCCTGCAACATAAGATACTAGACATTTTACAAAGACAATTCATATTGTTGTTTAACATTTGATTTGCTTTGAAGTTTAAACAAAATATCAATAGAAATAACAAAATACCAATGGAAATATAAAAATAATATTCTCAAGTGTTTTATGGGCAGTTTGCTGTTACAATGTATTTTTTTACTTTGATAATAGCGGCTACAAGCATACAAACTTTTAGTCAGAATGTCATCAAAGATATGTTTCCCAATAATCATTTAATAATATGATAGCAGAACTTGTATGTCCAGCCCTACTGGTACCATTACTACGTTTTCTCATATCATGGCAAGACTTGTAAGTCAAGCCCTACTAGTGCCATAACCATGTTTCCAGTAAGCAGATTCAAGAGAGATGATTCAAATACAATGAAAGCTGTAAGTTTTCTAATAAACATATTTTTCAACTTATTAATCTATTTTTCTCACCTAAGTTCCTCAGCCTCTTTTTCTGCCTGTTCAATAGCTTTCCTTTGAGCTTCCTCCTCCATTATCTGTTCTATAGTCTTATCATTAGCATGGTCTCCCATTACCCAAACCCACTCATTACCATCATCACCTCTTAAAAATTCCACCTTTTTACTACCTAAAATAATAGAATTTCAAATCAAAATCAATGTTTGTGTCAGTGTGTTAAATGCTGAGTAAATTTTTTTGTATTATAATGTTTGTATGATAACAATGCAAAATCAATACCAAGAAGTTAAATTTAAACAAGATTGCATTTGAGAAAAATGCTATGCCACCGCATGGTTCAAATTTCATAGCTGTACATCAAAGGACAAGAAAGTAGGTCACATCATCAAAATCTAGGTCAAAGTTCAATTTTACAACTAAAACTGTGCACATGGTCAAAATGTCATTGCTGTACATCAAAGGACAAGAAAGTAGGTCACTATCCCCTTGGGCGAGGCATAATTTTGACCCAAGGGTTTAATAACAATCTTGATACAGGTCCACCAAACAACATTTCAAGTCAAATATCTAAGCTATAGCTTTCTCCCATTCAGAAAACATTTGTTTTATTTTCTGTTTTTACTACGTGTACATAATGAGAATCACTGCTCCCGGGCAGGGCCAATTTTTGACATTTGAACAACTTTGGTAGAGGACCTATAGATGATATTATATATCAAACATCAAAGCTCTATGCCTTGAACCTTCAGACAAAAATTTTTTTTTTCACTATATGTACATAATGAAAATCAATGACCCCCGGGGCGGAACCAATTTTGACCCCAGGGCTATAATTTGAACAATCTTGCTAGAGGTTCACTACACAATGTTTCATGCAAAATATCTTAACTTTATCCTTTGTAAATATAGAGAAGATGATTTTTTAAGTTTTAACTATATACATATAGGATAAACCTATGGCTCCCAGGGGCGGGGCTAATTTTGACACAAGAGGCAAAATTTGAACAACTTTGGTAACAACTTTGGTAGAGTACATTTAGATGATATTATTTAACAAATATTAAAGCTCTAAGCCTTGTACCTTCAGACAATAAGATTTTTTTATTTTTTACTATATGTATATATTGAAATCAATGACCCCCAGGGCGGGGGCAATTTTGACCCCAGGGCTATAATTTGAACAATCATGCAAAATATCTAACCTTTAGCATTTGTCAATTGCTAGAAGATTTTTTTTAAAGTTTTTACTATATACATATAAGGAAAACCAATGACCCCTGGGGCGGGGGCAATTTTGACCCCAGGGCTATAATTTGAACAATCTGGTTAGAGGTCTACCAGACAATGCCTTATGCAAAATATCTAAGCTCTAAGCCTTTTGGGTCTTTACAAGAAGGTGTTTTAAGTTTTTACTATATGTACATATAGCGAAAATCAATGACCCCGGGGCGGGGCCGATTTTGACCAAGGGCTATAATTTGAACAACCTTGGTAAGGGTCTACCAGATGATGCCTTATGCAAAATATCTAAGCTCTAGGCCTTTTGGGTTTTTACAAGAAGGTATTTTAAGTTTTTACTATATGTACATAGTGAAAACCTAAAGGTTAAAAAGTTTATATGAATTTACCAGGTTTTCTAGGCTTCTTTGGTTTTCTTTTCTCTTCTCTTTCATACTCTTCATCTTTTTCTTTCCATCTCCTTACTTGTTCCTAAATATAGAAAATTGAAATTGTAATTTTTTTTCTAATAAATATGAATGGTAAAGCAGGTCTAAAACTGAATTTAGGACCAGATGCATCTGGTACCGAAGAGGATTCTGCAGGTATTCCTTGTATATTATCAACTGTCTTTTAACCTTTACCAAGCTAAGGGAAAATTTCAATGAGTTACCAGTAAGCAAATCTTACCATATTTCATTTTCTATACTCAAACCTAAAGAGCCAAAATGAAATCACACCTCTTAAAGCAGCATGCCACCAGGTGTACATGCTAATTTTCATATGTATTTAAAAGAAGAATATTGTCAAATGCACATTGCAAACAGCATTTTCTATCCATGTAAATTACAAGAAAAAACTTTCCTTAACAGTATATGGTATGGATGATCTTGGACTGCACTGGTCACATGGGTACATTCAGTTGCATCCAGCTGGCTAATGGTTAATGAACATAAGCAAACTATTTAATCCATTATCCTATGATAGTATTCAATGGACTTGTCCTGTTTTGAAATTGGAACTGTCCATTATATGTTTCAGGGATCAGAATAATATATTGGACAGGCAATTGTACAGAGTTGAAAGACTTTTCTGAAGTCATACTGGCTTGAACCCAAGTACAGGTTGAACAGAAATGTCCTTAATGATAATTAAGTCTAATGACTAGAATAAGACAGATATTTTTTTTTCGTTATCCTTTACCTTGTGAAATATATGCGACAAAATTGCATTTTTTGAATAAGAAATTGTATTTCTTGAAGAAGAAACTGCATTTCTTTAATTTTACAACTTTATTTTAAAACTTTTTCAATATCAAAATGCTCAAACCAACATGCAAACACTGTGTAGAGTCTGGTCAGATTATTTACACTAGCAGGTTTGCCATTAGGACCTAGAACAGTGGTGGTATGGTCATGCCATTATCAGCACAAGTATATCCAAAAGCTACTTAATCTCTACCCTCTTTGCACATTCATGGGTCATTGTCTGCTTAATTAAAACAAAGCGATGACACTACATAAGTACTTTTAGCAGTTGAATTTGGTGTCCATCGCTGATTTATTTTCAGCAGAGTGACCTGTGCAAGTGGCAAGTGAAAAGAGGGTACTGTTTTAGTAGATTTCACAGGGTACCAATATGGATATGTACAGTGTATATAGTACACCATTTTTTGTCATAAACCATACATTTTAAACTAACTTTATAAACACACATCTTGCTGTGAACAAACTTCCTGGATTATTCACTATTTTTCTATTTTACAGCAATCTAACATAAGATTAATACCTGATAACTTATTGATATGCATTTTGTGCACCTAGTTTTATATCTCTTTTGTGAAGTTTGAAGTGACACTGACACTGTTATAGAGATTATTATGTTGACACAGCAGGTTTACTGGGACGGGAATATGGGTTACACTTAACGTATAAGTAGGAACTTGTACTTTCCAGAGACTGACAGTTATCTTCTCCTTGTGAAATAGTTTCCCCTTTTCATATAAAAATATAAAACAATCACTGCTAGTGAAGAAGGAAACTAAAGAAGTAAATAATTTTTTTTTAGTTACTATTGAACTTTCAAGATAACATGGCGACTTCCGGTTTTACTAATTACTAGTGAAGGAAGAACTGACATGTTAATCTATTCATTAATTCAGCACATTAGATACACCAGAGTAGAACAACCCTGCTAGTGAAGAAGGAAACTAAAGAAGGAAATATTTTTTTTAGTTACTATTGAACTTTCAAGATAACATGGCGACTTCCGGTTTTACTAATTACTAGTGAAGGAAGAACTGACATGTTAATCTATTCATTAATTCAGCACATTAGATACACCAGAGTAGAACAACCCTGACCTTTAACCTTCTGTAAGTTACCTAGATACCAACAACAAATGAAAGATGTCTCTGCTGGGCTTCAAACTCTTAAGATGTATGGGGCATGTGATTTGAAGTACAATGTATATACCACTTGGCCAAGGAAACCACTGTTGTGAAGAGGATAAAGAAAATTTCATTGTATTGAATCAAATTTGTTAAAGGATGGGAATTAAAGATATAATATATTATTGAAAGACATTTAACAATAAGTTTATTAAGTATTCAGAGAGAAGGAAAAAATGCCATAGAAAAACAACTCATTGTTTTTGTTAAATACTTAGATATATTTTACTATAATTATATTAACTTTCTCAGGAATATGTCACAATATTCCTTCTCCTGCCTTAAAAGACAAGGTTGTAATATTAATCTACCAATAAACATATGACTTTATTAGTGTCAGTATAGTCCAAGCCCCACAAAAAAAATAAATGTAAAATCTTTTAAGATGCTAAAACATACATGTTCGAGATCAAAACCATCAAAGCTTTAAAATGACAGTATACACAAGTTAAAACTCTCAAAGGCAAGACTCCCAAAAGTCCAAAAGTGGTCTATGTAGGCTGTTAGAAGTGATTTGATTCCATAACACTACAGCAAAGCAATCTTTGGTTACAGCACTAGTTTAAATAATAGCCCTTAGAAAATAAAATTTCATTTCATTTGGCCTTTATCAGGTGGGCCTAATGATTCAGTTTTACCTTTTCATTTTTGTGTTTCTACGTATCTAATGCAGACTCTGATGCATTATTTACATTTACAGTACAAAATTAGAAAATTAAACATTGATTAACAAGGGAATGTGAACCTTCCTTATATTGATGTAAAATAAACCAGCTGATTAAATACAGTACTCATCTGATTTCTGCTTTTGATAAAAGAAAAGGAAATTGAAGAATATAGATTTGTTCAAACTGATGTACCTAAGTGAACTTTCTATTCAGACTTGAAAAGAAAGACATTCAAATTTTACATACCTTTTAAAACAATATGTTAAATAGATAAAATGAATACAAGTTTAAAGATCTGTATTATTGATACTTATTTATATAATATAATCTCATATATGTTAAGTCAAAACAAATTTTAGAGACTGAATTATGCTAGAAATAAAATAATTTATACAGTTAACACTTCTAATTCTTAAAATCATAACAGATGTGGAACAAATGACAACAGTTATACATTTTCATCAAAGATCAAAATTTTGTAAAAATTATCAAGAAACTTCAAAATTCCAAACAATACAGGGCCTCAACATAAGTGTCAGACTTTAAGCCAAAAGGATTGGGTTTTAATTAAGCTCCATTGGCCATACAACCATGTTTCTTTAAATGGCTCCAGTACTAGCTAGTTCCAGAAAGCAAAACAGAGATAGGCTCAAATAAACTTCTAACTTTTATAACAATTATTCTAAAATAAGCATGTTTATACTAAAATCTTAATCAAAATATATACAGGAGAAAGTTCACAAAATTAATGTATAATACTGAGAAAATATAATGTATAACTTAATGTAGTTTCATGATTTGTAGACATGGACATCATTTTATTTGGAAACTTATTGTTTTCTAGTCCCAAATGTCCAAATCTTTCAACCTTGTAAGAGGTTAACAAAGTGGGTAAATCATTATTTATGTAAAATATAAATTTAGTTTAAAGTACCGGTAATGTAATTTTTTGGGGAAGGGCCCGGGGGTAAACATTTATATATTATGTAATTAAACATTATTTTTACATATTCTACCACATTTTAATTAATCTACTTTTAGAGCCCAATGTTAGCTTGCCTTACTTCATTTGTTCCATTCAAAATATTTCATTAAATTAAAGCACTTAACAAAGACCATCAAATAATGATTATAATCTGGAGGTGTGCTTATTCAAAACAAATATTGAATACACAACCAACAGAGGTTATACCAACTATTACAAATTTTATAATTTAGGTTACTATCAAACAGTATTTCAGTGATGTAAATATACATAAGTACAAGGGCATTCATGTACATTAATCAGGAATTAATATCTTCCAATATTATGCCAGTAGCTATAAAGTATATTAGTAGCCTATGTCAATTGATATAGCCAAAAATGGACACAGTGAAATTTTAACTTACAAAACAAATTGTCATTTGATCTTAGGAAATTAATTTCATCCTAAATACTTTGCAATTATTAATTGAAGGACATTTTCATGTATATGACCTTTTGACTTTTTTTTTCTTAATATAAGCAGGGTTGTTATGACATTGTGTCTGACCAGGTCATGATCTAGATTTTCTGCATGAACAATAGAACAAAAGTTTAATAATTAATTCAGAGCCATTAATACAGACTATAATATTATTATACAAATCAGCCAAAAGAATGTCACTGTATAGGTCAATAAAAACACATGGACAAATAAAATTCAAACTTTCAAATTAAGTTTAATTGTACATTCAATAACAAAGTGATAGCCTTACCTAGAACTACGCAAGTATGTACACACCTAAAGCAGATAATCTGACAGAGAATTAGCAAATTTTATATTAAATTTTGATCCATTATATAAAAAAAAAAGAATCATTAAAATTTATATGCGATTTAGCAACATTTACACAAAAGTTGTGCGGCCTAAAAACTAAAATGTACATACCTCTCTCATTTTAAGGAAGAGAATTTGTTTCTGTTCGTCGGAGAGCTCGAGGAGCAGCTCCGGCTCTATATACATGTCCTTGATGATCTGCTGTAACATCCTGACAGTTGTCTACAAACCTCTGAAAGGTATACTACACATATAACATTCATAGATTACTGAAAATTATAAAATAAGGAGTGTACATTATGAAATCTAGTTATTCACCTGGCCTTTCATTTAAAGTGGCAAACTGTCATTTATTTGGGGGGAAAATACTTGTTTGACATTGAGAATGCCTTTATTTTATTAGGAGACTATTGTAATTTGTAAAGAAAAAAATCGTGAACGTAAAAACACTGACCATACAGAGAAAACTTGCATTTCCTTGCCATAAGGTAGTCCAGGGCTTTTTTGTATTACAATACAGATGCCTATAAAAGGCCTCTTCCCTATAGAAATTTCTGTTTTCCTTAAAATGATAAACAATTTCCAAAAATCCTAACTTACTCTTACCCAAATTAAAAATTGTAGCAATATTTTTTTCACAAAATCAATAGGCTGAAGGCTAAGGAGTAAGGCCTCTTTCCAATTCTTAGGAAAAAAAACAACTGGGCTGTAGTGTTTTACATGTACTTGTAGCATTCATGAAGTGTTTCAGGATTCTAGATCATTACTAAATTATTTTGCAGAATTGCAATAGATCTACCAGTACAACTGGTACCTTAACAGGAAATCATGCCCTCAGCTGTAGACTTACATTTTATACTATGAGAAAAACACCTTATTATAAAGCATCAAATAGATAAATTTTGGTACTAATTACATTCACAATTTATGATACCAGATGAAAGAGCTATTACAATTCAGTGTTTATTTTATCTAAACAACTGCAAATATCATAGTATATACTCAGCTATAAAGTTACAAACACATTAACATCACAGGCTTCCTTAATTACATGTAACCATATAATCTTTTTGTTTCCTCCTTTAAAATAAAACTTTCTAAAATGACTGCATTTGATGTAAATTTATCATCTTTTTTTTAACAATCATTTTGATATACATGATTGAACACACAATTGTATGTGACTTTATCAATAAAAGGAGCTTGTTTGAAGTTGAATTTTGGCAAGATAATCAGTAACAAGTCCTTTATGACAAATTCAATAGGAAATTCAATTTGGCCTGTGGCATCTATATTCAAAATCATACATTTTTAAAAAGGTAAAACACTGTGTTCATGCTTTATGATTAAAGGGTCATGAGATTAAAAGGTTCAGACAAATTGTTTTTATGTGTAATAACGGAAATTTTTCTTTTAGACATTTAAGAGTTCAGTGCAAAATTATTCTCGGAACATTAGATCAAGTTACGTTGTATTCATTAAATAAAATAAAAACATTGTTCTATGAAAATCTATGATGACAAAGTCTAGGAAAGCTCTTTCTGGTATTACTCCAATTCAATGCATTCTTTTACAAATCAGATTCCTTTTATGACAAGTTATAAATCTAATTATCTACTGGTATAATGCAAGTCAGGATTGCAAACATATCAAACAGATTCTATAAAATAAAAATCAGCTCTTAAAAAACACTAAGCTTTAAGATCTGAAGTCACCAATATAAGTTTAGATTTTTTTTCAGGATTTACTGAAATCTATTTAAAAAATTGTTTAGATTTTTATTTTCTTTTGACACATTTTCTTCTGAACATTGACACACATGTATCAGTGTTTTAAAGCAGACATGTTTTAAGATGTCTAAGTTTAACGGTGTGTAAGTTGCAAGTGGCAAATTCATTTCCATATGCCCAAAGCCAGTGACTTTCCTCCTTATATAACAGAGGCCTATAAAAGACCTCTTCCCAATTGAATTTTTTCGTTAAAATTATGCAACTTTCCCAAAAATCTGAACCAGATTTCTTACTTCCAAAATTAGCAATTTTAGAGATAATTTTTCCTAAAATGAAGAGGCTACAGCCTCTTCCCAATTAAGTGAGAAAAACCACTGCAAGGATATGGGAAACCTCAAAGAATAAGGGGAATATTTATTATCTGGTTACCTCATTGCTTGTGGTATTAAGACTTTCAACAAATAATGGAAACAAAGAATGAACTGACCATACAAATAAATTAATAATTGTAACTACCTATACCTATCACTTATTTTCTGCTTGTGCTACATGATACACATCATATTCAAGCAAAAGCAAATTAAATGGGCCAAACATTGACCATGTGTCAGCCAGTTTAAAAATGGTATGTCATCATTAATCTAGCACAAAATGGTGTTACACAATCATTTTTTTTCCATGTTTTGATTAAAATCACATTTGTATCTCTAGCTAAATATTTAGTTACATTAACCTTTACAAAACAAACTTACTTTTTTCTACCACTGTATTTTAAAGTCAAATAAGGGCTGTTTCCCCTAGCCCATTATAGGTTTATTTTCCCCTAAAAATGCTACATGTATTATTTTCCCGTGGAAATAAAATGCCCTGTGCATGTTCTTCACCAGATCCATGACTTAACAGCAGCTGACTTCAAGTCACTTATATCAGCTAGCTATTAAATTCATTTGACTGAAAGACAGAAAAAAGACCCACTGCTATGTACCATGTAATTTTGTTAAAACTTAAATAAATTGAAAATTTTATAAAAATTTATGCGGGTATAATTCCATTCTCAGTTGTTGGAAGTTTTTCTCCTTTTCTGATTTATCATGCTATATTTTCCACTTGAAAAAGCCACAAAACTGCGAGGAAAATCAATGTCTACAAACAAGAACAATCAGAAAATGACAACATTTTCAGACGGACACAAATTTTAAAGGACTACATGTATTGTGTCATTTTTTGGGGAAATGAGTAAAATGAAGTTCAATTTTACCTGGGAAATAATATAATGGAACAAGCAACTGGTGATTACTGCTGCATTATCCATTAGTTCAATAAGGTGCACCTATGCCATTTTGTCTTGTGATTATTTTTTTTTTGTACAAATGATGTAAATACAAGAAATATAAGGCAAATGGCATAGGATTTTTAAGTCTTTTTCCCTTAACATGATGTTTTGAAAAATAATCTTTTTTAAACAATGGTATCATTATAAGATTTAAACACAGTTGTCAGACTACTGGCAGCAAAAAGGACCCAAAGTGAAACTTAAGCATTATCTGTCCGTAGTTGATTTCCACTTATTTATTACTGTAGAAAATGTTTTGATGTGATACAACACTTCAAATTTTTCCATGGATATGAAGAAGTAGATTTTGACAAATTTTATACATTTATAAATGATAACCTCAAATAAGGACATATCTACCAGATAATAAAAGTCAGATGTAGGACCTTGTATTTAAATAGCTTAGCTGCTTTCCACATAGGTGTATTGATAAATGCAATAAGTTTTCTGAGGATATTGTTATTAGTGAATCCGTCATTATATTTTAAATAAATTGGACAAAAAGTGGAACCAAGACAGGTATGAACTTTGTGAGGTAAATTGTTACCGGATTAAACCATCAGATTACAGATAAAACCAATTCTTCATGGAAAGAAGGAGTTTTTAGGCTGAAGTAAACTTGCCTTCATCTACTCCAAGATCGCCGTACGTATTGTAAGTATCATGGTGAAAAATAGGATGTCTAAAAAATAGGCCAGCTTAGAACAAGGTAAACACCTGCCCATGGTAATTAAAAAATAATATGCAAGAATCAAGCACATTAAATTTCATAATAATCAGGTCTAGGATTTCATGATATTTATGGACAGTCTGTAAATTTATGGACCATCTATAATTTTACAGATTTTTCTATCTGTAAATTTATAGACATTAAATGTGAAAATAGTATAAGTTGTATTAAAATTAAAAACCGCAGGTTAATAAGAATAAATTTACTGATTATATGATTAAATGTAACAGTAGGATAAGATTCAGAACAATTTGATGACTTTCAATTTTCACTTTTAACAAAAATTTCAAAGTCATCATACAAAGATGAAACTTATCTCATTTCCTTTGTTAATAGAAACAATCAATATAACAACTTGTTTTAAGCTGCAGATTTTAGTATAAAACTAAAAACAGCAAATTTAACAGTGAGGATTTGTAAATTTATGGACTGAAAAATCTTTAAATTTATAGACTATCCATAAATTTACTGACAGTCCATAAATATCATGAAATCCTAGACCTGATAATCTACATGAAAAAAACAAAAAACAAAAAATAAAAAAAAAAAAAACCAAAAAAACATCCATAAAAATATAAATTTTTATATTTAAAAAAAATAAATTATTTTTCTATATTTTGACACAATTTATCCACAATTTATACAATGATACATGTAACATACATGCAAAAAAAGGGAGGGGTTGTGATGAACAAATACCTGTAGGATACCTGTAGGATGATTTTGGGCTCTGATGGAAGGGCCAAGCCCTTTTTAAGCCCCTCTTCTTTTGACAATCTTTCAGTACTTCTTCTTATTGCTCTCACCACTTCTATGTTTAATTATATATACTTTTATCTACTTCTGTTCACTCTGCTATACAATTATAACAGCATAATTTTTCAATAAACATTTTAAACTTTATATGGATGTGTCTCCTGTCCAGTGTTGGTCTAGCTTTATTTTTAAATTCATGAACACTTTTTGAGTCTACTACATTTTTTGGCAAATTATTCCATGTTTTAATTACACGTCTCGAAAACTGATGTAGGCAATGAGTTGTTCTACTACGAGGCATTTCTAGTTTTAAATTATGTCCCCTTGTTGATGCCGAATAACTAAAAAAAATTTTTCAAAAACACAGTCATCTAAGCCTTTTACTATTTTGAAAGTCTGAATCATGTCCCCTCTTAATCTGCGATGTATTAGACTTGGCAGTTTAAGCTTTTTAAGACGGTCAATATATGTCAGATCTTTTAATGATGAAACTAGTTTTGTTGCTCTTTGTTGAAGTTTTTCTAGACTTGATATATCTTTTATTAAATATGGATTCCACACAACATTTGCAAATTCAACATGAGGACGAATCAAAGCTGTATACAATTTCACAAAGGTGTATTCATCTAAAAATTCAAAAGACCGGTTAATAAGGCCTAAAATACTATTCGCCTTATTAATCTTTGTAGAAAATATGTTTGCTAAATTTAAGATCTTTTTCAAAAATAACTCCTAGATCACATTCTTCTTGAGTATCCGATAAAGTCCTTGTTATTCATAACATACTGTTTTTGAGGATTTGCATGACCATAATGCATCACCTTACATTTATCAACATTAAAGTTCATTTCCCATTTTACTGCCCAGTTCATAATTGAGTCAATATCATTTTGGAGGACATCCGACTTGCTAGTTGGTGTATACAATTTTGTATCATCAGCAAATATTTTAATGCTTGATTTGACATTATCTGTGATATCATTCACATACATAAATAAAAAGTACCGGCCCCAACACACTACCTTGCGGCACTCCACTATCCACTGTTTTCCACAATGACGTACTACCTTTAATTGATACACACTGTCTTCTATTGCATAGAAAACTTTTTATCCACATCAATACATTTCCCTTGATTCCAAAAGATGACACTTTATTTAATAAACGTACATGTGGGACTTTATCGAAAGCCTTTGCTAGATCAAGATATATGGTGTCCCAGCTTTGATAATTTTCCATATAAATATTCCATTCTTCTAATACATTTAGAAGTTGTAAAGCACAAGACCTTCTTGTCCGAAAACCATACTGATTGTCAGATAATAATTTATTTTCTTCAATATGTTTCATAATGTGCTTTCGAATAATTTTTTCCAATGTTTTACACAATATTGATGTTAGACTAACTGGTCGATAGTTACTAGGATTTGTTTTGCTTCCTTTTTTAAAAATTGGCGATACTCTTGCATCTTTCCATGCATTTGGAAGTAATCCGTTTTCAAGTGACTTTCTAAATATAGCGGTTAACGGCCCAACAAAAACATCAGCCAGACTCTTTATTATGTATGGGTGTATATCATCTGGACCCATTGATTTATTTGGATCAAGTTCCTTTAATAAATTCAACACCTCACTCTCCGAGATATGTATATCATCAAGGTCTTTTAACACAGTCTTATCTTTCATGTTAGGTACACAATCCAAATTTTCTTTTGTAAATACTGTTGTAAAGAACTCATTTAACAATTCAGCCTTTTGCTGGTTTGAGGTTGTAAAATTACCATTCTCGTCTTTCAAATTGAAAACACCATCTCTTGATTTAGTCTTGTTCTTAACATATTTCCAAAAATGTTTTGGTTCTGTCTTAGCTTTGCGTGATATATCTTTCTCATAACTTCTTTTAGCATTTTTAATAATGTCATTTACAGCATTTCTTATACTTTTGTATTCATCATAGTCCTCATGGCGTCTTGTTGCAAGGTACTTATCCCATGCATGTCTTTTCTTTTTAATATGTTTGAGGGTTTCCCCAGTCATCCAAAGTGGTTTCGGTTTAAATCCTTTCTTAGGTTTAGACATTGGTACATATTTATTAACACATTCATAGAACTTATTTGAAAATATTTCCCACATTTCATGGATATTACAATTTTCAAAAAGCAAAATCCAATCTAATTGCTGCCATTCATTAGAGAATCCTAGTAAGTCACATTTTTTGATACATATAAAAACCATTTCCAGTATAAAGCTCTTTGAACTCACAAAGAAAATCAAAAAGTAATATTACGTGATCACTACAGCCCAAAGAAGGTAAGTATTCAATATTGTTAATATTGGATTCACACAAGGTAAGAATTAAGTCCAACACATTACTTATCTGGTCATTTCTACATCTCGTAAACTGTGTTACATGCTGAAATAAGTAGTTATCACGTATACACTCAATAAATTTATATTCATGATGACCTTCACTATGGGGGTACTATATGTTTCCCAATCAATATCTTTCATGTTGAAATCTCCAGTTACAAGTAGGTTAGAACTTATTCTAGTTGCTTCCTTTAACATGTTATTTATAATATCACACGCATCTATATTAGAAGGGCTTCTATAAATACAGCCAACAAGTACAGTTTTTTCTTCAATAGACCAGTCACACCAAGATGCATCATTATACATAGAATTAAGTTGTTCATTAGCAGAATCATTCCTCGCATATATATTCACCCCTCTACCATGGTCTGAGCTAGGAAACAATGTATAACCTTCAAGTTTATATAATAATGAAGAACATGTTAAATTGTCCACGTTATATTTCGGTAGTACTTCAGTCACAAATATAAAGTCCGGTTTAATACTGGTCACAAGTATTTGAAGCTCATTCAATTTATTTTGCAATTGGTCAGCATTTGTATAAATACATTTGCACTTCTTGATTTGGGTTTCAATAATATTGTTATTGTTATTTTCAGAAATAATATCATCATTGTTTTCCGAAATTACATCACCATTTGTCCTTACCGTAAAGTCACTTGTGTTTTCACTACATACAGATGTCGAACAAGAGGTAGCGTCATCAGGTTCTGAAATCTGTACATTTCTATTATCATCAATGCTTTCAGAAACATTTTCAAATAAACAGTCATCGGTATAATTTACAGTTTCATAAACACTGTCTGTGTTTTTGAGATCAACAAAACCTTTCTTCTTAGAAACTGATTCATAATCATGTCCCTTAAAGATACAATTATCACAATGAATAGAATCTATGAGATCAGAATTAACATTAACATTAACTTGAACAGGAGTAACTTGTATAACTTTAACATTATTTACATGTTCATTTCGGCTACTTTTACAGACGAAAAGGTGCTGGCACTGTTTCTAATACAGGGCCCCCCCCCTCTACTATCCGATACATTTAGTGCCCCGACTTGTGACTTTGACCTCCTTTCTATAATTTTACCCCGAAAGATGATCAAGTCCAGATTATTCTCCTCATCCCTCCTTCTTTCAAGTTCCTTTTTCAGTTTAATACTTTTCAATCTTTCTTCCTTTGTTTGATCTGGCGTTAAAAACACCTTACTCCACCCATGTGCATATTCATGATCCCTCTTCTCCCTTAAATATTTTGTCCCACTTAGAATTTTGTGCTTATCATCAACAGATTCAAGGTGCACTTTAATAAGCCTGGCCTTAACACCAGGTTTGCCTAATCTTACAAAGCTATCAAGTTTCACATCCGAACATTTGACAACTTGAAATATATCCCTAAGACTTTGTGCATCTGTTTCCTTCTTTCCAGATTCCGGCACATTATGAACTATAATGTTGCATTTCCTTTGTTCCCTTTCCCTAAATTCAACTATAGCATTTTCAACCTTTAACTCAACAACTTTCTCAATATCCTCTTTCAAAGCATTAACCTTCTTCTCACAATCAAGTAATCTGATATTTTGTTTGCTGAGGGTTGATCCAAATTCATTCAGCCTTGGTAAGACCCTTGTGCAGCCGTCACAATTAAAGGGCAAATTCTTTACAGGTTCATGTTTAAGCGCCTCATATAGTTTAGCTGATATATGGCTACACTCCAAACAAAACCAAAAATTACATATGTGACAATTCATAGACTTGTGCGACTTTTTAAATACTATTTCACACTGCGCGCAACTTTTATTGTTCGGCGCTTGGGATGCCATTTCTAGAACCTTCTTAATATGATAATAAACGTTATATCAGTCTCTTAATATGATAAATAAACTTTATATCAGTCAAAAACACATTGATATTTTATGCCAAATTCACTACAAGAAAGGATTATACAAGATAAAAATTTATGTTTTCTCTCTCTAGATTTTTCCCTCCATCTTAACCGGAACCGCAGTGTCAGTTTGAAATAAACCTAAATTCCAAACCTGTAATTCAAAAATTCAAAAAAATTATTTCAAATCTGACTTACCTTTACTATATCAATTATTTGATCTTGGTATAAAACATTGTCAACAAAAACTTTTAAAACTTCAGTTTTACCCGGAAGTGAATGATAAAAATAAACGGTGATTATATACAATGCTCCTTTTGTAAATGGTCCTTCAAGCGTTTAGTGTGATTCAGACTGTTTGTTTACAAAATGCAACGTGACACACAAACAATTGCAATTTTTGATGTTGATGGGACTCTTACTGCTCCCCGGAAGGTAATAACAATATTTCATTCAAATAAAACTGTTTTTTTAATTTTTCAAATTAAATTAAATTTTTATTCTCAAACTTGGAAAAATTTATGGAAGTTGCATCAGCAAGAAACAAAACAGTTTTGGGGTTCTAAGTCTTACAAATATCTGAATATCATTTGAATATGATGTTACTATGTGATATGAATAGGAAATAAGGCAAAGCCTATGAACGGGGAAGTCGGTTAAAATAATAGTTCTTTTTTATTTTACATTTTCGGTTTTAAAATAAAAGTGACATTCGCTATTTTATACACTGCGTCCGTTAATTTCTGGTTCCCTGTCATATTATGGTCCCAATGGAAGTGCACAGGGGACAATCTACGCATCCGTTTTCAATCAGAATTCCTCGGCTTTTATTGTTATCTTTTAACTCGAAAAGTTGTGATTGGCGTCCGCGCCAAAGCGCGGCGCCCCTTTATGGAATGAAATCAGATTTTGTGAAAGGGCGACAGCAACTTCTCGAGCCTTTTAGTCGGTCATAATAAAAGCCGATCATTCCGATCGGAATGAGGGTGCTTGATTATTATTAATTAATTAAAAGTTTGAAGGTGTAGTAATTTGTTGGACACTTGTAATAAAAAATTGTTCTTTCTTTTAAATTGCTGGTTTTTAAGCAGTTTTGAGTGAGAACTATTTTGCGTTGTTAGGACTGTTAGGAAATTTTGTGTTAGACCGTGGATGTTGGCTATGTATTATCTGATCTGTGATCAGAAAATACAAAAATGAAATGTCGTGATATGTACAATGAATAGCGAACTGGAGGATTGCGCAATGCAAATATTTTCAAATGCAATAACCTTTCCCGTCTCTTCGGTTTTTTTATTTATCATTTTGTAGTACACAGTGGGTTATCATGGTATGTTAAAATAGAATGATGAGTTGATGACCTAAATATTCCGAAAATCTATTTATAGAGGGATGTACTCCTATCGGTAATTCCGGTCTCTCCCGGTCTATTTTGACCGGGATAATAGTGACCACATGTTTATTGTCCGGTCTCTCTCGGTTTTGGAGTAGATGTTTGATATCGTTACAGAACAGAACAAATATATTACAGATAAATAAACTTTTTTCCAAAATGAATGTTTGTCACTTAGTTTGGTTACAATAATTAATAAACATAGATCAACTCTCAAATTTATTGATTATTATTATACATGAACATACAATTCGAAAAAAAACCCAACAACAACAATAGCATGTTTCATTTTATCTATATGAGATAAAAACAATAAATATGTACAATAATTGTGAAAAAGGTACATTTTTATGGTTTTAATATGACACTATCAACTTTGAAACATTTTATTTAATTTGTTATTCGTGTTTAGTAAAGATGCCGAGGAATTATTCAAAGTTACAAATTAGATTTTATTAATTATTTAATTGATTGATAATTTAAAAAATGATAAAGAAAAATACAAATGTACATGTACATGGTTTAAGAATAAACAATATTATATATTGAAAGATTAACCATAATTTACTGACTATTTACAGTTAAGTTTTGACTTATAATCGTCGGTCAATATGACAATTGAATTCTTAAAATTTATTTTACAATTTTAATAAAAAAAGAGTAGTAAATGTAAAAAACTCAGTATTAAAATAGCACATAAAAACACAAATAAGAGAGGAAAACAATATTCATAAAATCTGTGTTTTTGTTATTAAAATAGATATTACAATTATTGTATAATAAACAATAATGCTCAACATGACATGGTAATATAACCAGTGTCATATCTTTACTAAGTGTGAACAGATACCTTAAGAGGGGGTCTTCGCTAATAGCAATTACATAATAAGGGACAATTCCACAAGTGTGGTGTTGATCATGCATTACACATATGGATTATAAATGATTGTATACATGTATATCCGTTGCTATTAATAATCACGATCATAAAGAAATAACAAGTAATATTCTAATCTCTAGCATGCCAATCAAAGTTCATAATGAACAATGTCTTCCGTCCGTTCATTCTGGTAAAAACCAATTAACCATTGAAAAGTTTATAAGAATATCTTGACATCATATGTCTACTAGTTCATCTTCACTTTCTGCATTTCTTGCTTGGACGCCCTTTGATGCTTTGCATCAATGCTTTTCTTGTTTGCTATTAATATAATTATCGAAATACGTACACCGCTGTTTATCATTGCGTTATGGCGCCCAACAAGAAATGATACTGAAAATTCTGTTGATAGGTATAGAATTATACACATGTATACTATATCTTGGTATGCCAAAGCCCGGAGCCACTTCACGGCCCCGGGCTTTGACTTCCCCGTATTGCTCTTCAACTATTTCATCCCGGCGTATGCGGAGAAAACAAAGACTGAAAACTAAGCAGATATTAATTTTGTAACTCAGTTGGGAGGATAGCCCGACAAATTGTGCGCCAGGGCTTTTTATTTAATATATAGACGATGCTCACCCTTCATTAAGACTGACATCTATGAAATATCAGTTTGTAATATCAGTCTGTCTTGCAGTATTGAAAACAAGAAAGAGCTTAAGTGCTACATGAAGATTCTACATGTACTTGAAAAGTCTCCTCTGATCATCATAGGATACGTGCAGTGACCTGACCAGCAAGTGTCAGATATTCTAGCCCAAAAAAGGATATTTTTTTAAGTTACAACAACTAGAAAGTTGTTCAGGCAGGGTCAGGTCACTGTATCTTCATTAGCGGAGGCTTGTAGATGATTTATATCAGTTTTTCTGTATTTAGAAAAGTAAGTGGCTAATGGTGGATATTAGATTTAGAAAAGCTGTTGGTTACTTGTTGGTCAGATTTGACTGTATTTAAATTGGTAACTTCTGTAATTAGTTACTGGTAGATCAGGTTTAACTGTTTTAAGAAAGGAAAGGTGGATTCTTATTTGCTAAGTATTTGAAGTGATAAGATGTCACTGTTTAGAAATGTTTGTCCAATGGTTTAAGCTCCGAATCCAAGATATGTCTGTTTACGTTAGAGCAAATTTATGCTGGTATAAACAGTAACTAAAATGATCTCACCCACCATATTATATATACTGAATAATTTTTTTTGAAATTTTTACTAGCTCCACAGAAAAATCTACAAGCTTAATGCTGTCAGGCTAGTTAAAATTTCAGGCACTGAAACTACTAGTGAAAGATTGTCTGAACATCTGACATCATGTTATCACACAGATAGTGACCCAGTATTAATATTTACATTGTAAAGGTGAGAATATAGGTCAAATATGTAAATTTTTTATAGTCTCATGAATAGTAAAATTTGAATTTAACATATATTTATATGTATATATAAACAGTTACATACTGGATTAATGTTAAACTATTATTGGAATACATTTAAGAATGGAATTAAGACCAAAAAATGTGATATTTATGTTTGATGTTGACACAACATTGACTCCTCATAGAAAGGTTTGAAATATTAATCACTAATGTGTAACAAATTGAGTGATCGAAAGTTCAATCCCCCACTTCTTCAACTTAAATTTACTAACAAGTAAGATGAAATCAAAATATGAAGAAAATTTATACAACACGCCAACACCAGTGCAGGTTAAGGTTATTTATTTTCTACCGGTTTCAGTTCTGCAGTTTCGTTGTCCTTATCATCAAAAACTTTAAACAATTATAAAGGTATCAATACTAATCTTAATATCCAAACAAGAAGCAGTTGTAAGACAAGGGGCATAATTCTGTAAGCTATATTTTTAGAGTAATGCCCCACTTTAACTTAAATTTTTTGCCGAAATTGCTTTTTATAATTGAGATGAAGATGAACATGTCTAGGCACAATTGTAAGACTAGGGGCATTATCCTTAAAGCAATACTTAGAAAGTTATAATATTTACAAAAATTGGTAGTTGATAACAGACGAGGATAACATGCTTTTGTTCTGCCCTGTCCTGAAATAAAAACTGACTTTTTTTAAAAAATTATTATGATAATAAAACAAGATCAGGAAAAATGTATATATAAAATTTCGTTTCAGATGGTGGAGGCAGACATGGAGGAGTTCCTGAAGAAGCTGAGGTCAAAGGTGAAGGTCGCATTGGTTGGAGGGTCTGACTTGGTTAAAATAGCTGAACAAATGGGAGGAGATGATGGTAGGTGTTCATTGTTCAACATTTGGTTTGAAAGTGTGCAAGAATTCTTAACAGAACAGCCTTATGTCTATACTAAGGCATATAGAATTTTGTTTTTTTTTAAATTTGTCGGGACACTTATTTTATGTATGTTCTAATCTACTTGTATATCTTTGATATGTATATTGAGTTGAATCATGGACTTTATAGTAATGTAAGTTTGATTTGAATCAGCATGGTTTAAATTTTAACTAATATTGCTATGGTTGTTATCATATAATGGCTTCCAAACTTTGCCTTTGGTTAACAACACCAGATGCCCCTCTCTAATCAATATTTAAGGCACAAATTGTAACCAACCTACTTTAAGGTCACACAACTGCAGTGTTAAAATCATGATGGAATTGGATATCTTTGATGGTATTCATATTTAATGCTGTTATGTAATTGTCACTTATTTTGTGATTTCAGTGATACACAAGTTTGATTACGTATTTGCTGAGAACGGTTTAGTTGCTTTCAAAGATGGTAAACAAATAGGACAACAGGTTAGTCACTTTGATTTTTGTTTTTAGTTGACTAGACTGTCCCAATATAAAAAGTTGTCTTGACCTTTAACCTGTTGAATTTGTTTTATTAATCACTTTATGTGCCTTGTATTTTTACTGAATGAAATTTTTTTTTAATCCCGCAGTTTACCCCCCCCCCCCCCCCCAAAAAAAAAAAAAGGAAAAGATTTTAAATAAAGTTTTTTCTTCCTTTTTGTTGTTAAAATGAAAGAAAATGTTTAAAATAAAAAAAAAATTAAAGGCAGGGTTGCTTCCCCTAACTGATAAAAAACCAACAAAACAACTCGAGACATCTTCAACGTAAGACCATTGCCTCTCTAGTCTATATGTATATACAAATGTATTGTAAAAAAATATGTACAGTGTAACCTTCCCAAAGTTGCTACAGGTAGACCATTTACATCTTTACAACAACAGTTTCAGGTCTTTTGCCATAAAATTATCATCTCTAGTTATATCTCCCTGCAACAACCAAGACCAAAATCTTTAGTCTCCCAAAGGGTGTTGCTCTGCAGAGGTTTTACTGTATCTAATTAAATAAGACATTTATGTATCCTAATTTATTTACAGAATCTGCTAAAACATATGGGAGAGGAAATTCTTCAAAAAGTTATAAATTTTTGTCTACAGTATATGTCACAGCTAAATCTTCCAGCTAAAAGGTAAGTTTTCATAGATTATGATAAGTATGTATTCATATTTAAAACTATCAGGCAATAATAAGTTCACAAAAATATATTGGTTCTATCGTGATAACTGTATGTATTATTGTACCTAAGATAATTTATTGTCCACCATTAAAGCATGAATCTAAGTCGCTACTGTGTTAGAGCAGTACCTCTAGGCACTTACAGAAAGTAGAATTTTCTTTTTTGCCGATTGTTACAATTTTCATTAAATACCGTACATAAATTGGTGTGAACAGATGAATTAAACATCTTCAGCAAGCTAAAAGTCGAGATTTTAGCATATAAACATTCAAGCGCCATGTCCAGCACATACCGGAATACAGAACTTGAATGTAGTGTGGTGCTCCAACATTTTTTTAAGCATGAATTTTTATATAGGCCAAAAGTCTGAAATATAAATAAAAGACTGAATTTCAAGTATTGAAAAAAAGTTGTATCTATGAAGTTTATTAATTTCATTTGTTACAGGGGAACGTTTGTAGAGTTTCGAAGCAGTATGTTAAATATATGTCCCGTTGGTAGAAGTTGTTCACAGGCAGAGAGAGACGAGTTTTCAGCTTATGATAAGGTAATTCAGATAAACCTTTTCATAACACAAATAAAATAAAGTTCACAACGTGTTTGTAATTGAATTATTGAATTTGATAAAGATTTGAATTGGAACTTAATTTTGTATAATTAGATAAAGTAATATAAAAAAGATATAATGAAGTGACTATTTTAATTAAGTGTATTTACTTTGTCGGTAATAAGAATCACATTGTGACATGTATAATTGCAAAATTGTTTTATTGTTAACTTACTTTAGCACTTGGTTTGCTTTAAACCCAGGGGCGGCAAAATCAGTTGTCCCTATTGCCCAGGTTATCCCACAGTCAGTATGGAAATTTTTTTATGAATTTACTATATAAATACCATACAGACAAGTTAAGAAATAGTTCTGATAAAAATGGACAAGTAAGTCAAAATCAGATTTTGCCGGCCCTGAAACCAAAATTTGTTCTGATAATTTTTAATTAGTTATAATGTAAAACAATTGTTTATTTTCAATACTAAAATATTACAGACAGTGCCATATGAATGTAAATTATTTTATGAATAAATGCTAGGAAGAGTAGAAGTAAATTACAAATTTTACAAATAAATCTTTCAGGAACATAAAATACGTGAGAAGTTTAAAGCAGCGCTAGAGAAAGAGTTCGCGAATGCAGGGCTACAGTTTGCTATCGGAGGACAAATTAGTCTTGATATATTCCCAGTAGGCTGGAACAAAACTTTCTGTCTCCAATTTCTAGAAAACGAATTTGATACTATGCATTTCTTCGGAGATAAAACTGCTGAGGTATTTGATTGATTTATACTACCCAAAGGTTCTTACAGTGTTTATGAATTGACATACCTTGATTTAGAAGTATTCATGTATTATTTCATATTGAAAGGCTTGTTGTTTAAAAATACTAGCATCTAAATGATTAAGCATGGTTTATGATAATAAATTAAATTATTATTATGATAATTTTTAAGTTCTTGAGTCTTAAAATTGTTGTAAGAAGAGGTGCTTAAATATTGAATAAATGTCCAAAACTTAGTTAAAGTTCAAAAGTTAGGCATGATACAAAATCTTTTTGGAACTTATTTTATGAATTATTGATCTAACATAACTGTGACCATGATTGCCTTTATTTCAGGGAGGAAACGATCATGAAATCTTTGCAGATGAACGGACGATTGGACACACAGTGACATCCCCGGCTGACACAATAAAACAAGTGACAGAAACTATTCTAAATGCACTTTAACAATAATGAATTTTAGGATACATTTTTAAATTATTACATCATAGCTTGACAATAAATTATAGGTATGATAATTTTATTTGAAGATTTTTATTTTGAATTATTACATTATCACATGACTATGTTTGTGTCAGTTTGACATACAAAGAAATCCAGACACTTTGAACTTATTTTAGAATTTTATAAATTCTATATCATTACTTATACCTAAGTAAATTTCAGTTGACCTTGAAATAAATTACTATGACATTGTTAAAGTAATGCTAGTTTAGTTTCCCTACTTAAAATTAATTAAAAAATTCATCTTAATTCTATCAAAGGAAATAAACTTTGTAAACAAATAAAATTGTTATGATAAACTCTAAAATTGTGATATTTCTTGCCTTAACTTTTTTTCAACCCATTTATCCAATTAGTTTCTCAATTAAGGCTGTAAAAATAAGGTGTTTAAATACCTAATATACTTTTGTTATGCCAATTTTGCTGAATACCCCATGATTCAGGATTTGTTTATCATGTGTATTTGATATTTTCTATTCATTATTACTGCAGACATTATGATTGGGTTGACAATTGTTTTAAGGCAGGACCCTTGCTTTGTTTTCATCTCCAGTCAAACTTTGGGGGTTTTATTTGTTTGATTATAGATATTCCTATTGGTACTTGTAACTAATTTATAGATGGTGTTCAGATAAATTTACTCTTTTATTCCTTTTGGGGATGGTTTGATATTTTATGATATACATGTAGGGAAATTCATGTTGTAACTATATTATAGTTGTGAATTTATTGGTTAAGTATCCAAATAATAATTGTTTATAATATAGCTGGAGCATTGATCTTTTTATTTCCTCACTGGTAGTAATTTACCATTTATATAAACAGCTGACAGATGTTAGAAATATTTATTATAGTTTAGACAATTCTAGTACAAAAGCCTGTAGTGAAATTTGATTATTTCGCCAAATAGTGCATTATATAAATAATCTCTGATTTGTATGCCAACGTCATATTGTAACAGCTGTATTTTTATCAAAAATTAGAATAGTAGCTTGCATAGCTAATATAGATACTAATAAATAATAGATGTGCATTTTTATGGATTGGTCTATTTTATTTATCTATGGATGTTGGCTACAAAATATTTTTTTATTATAAACTTTTTAATCTATTTTTTGTTGTAGAATATAGAGTACTTTACTTGTCAAATTAAAAGTTCACATTTCATGAGCTATATTGAAATGATCTTAGAAATGATAGATGAAATTGAGAATACCTGTGACCTGGTTTAATTAGCTCATTTACTTCTGATAAAGGGTGTAAAATTCCTCTTATTTATATAATATGTAGGCAATAGCAAAATATTATCAGGGATACAGCATTGCCTATTTTAATTGTTTGCTTAATATGCATTGAAATTTATTGATAAAGTGTATTTATCAGTTTATGTTATTTACATGTACCATATATAACCATTGGGAAGTCAAAGATATATATTCTAATTTATAATATTTGCGAAAACATTATGTTGAAAGGGGGGATTTCATATTATTTTGTTGGAATCATTAACATAGCACAAATTATGTATAAGAGATCTATATTCAATGTTCAACCGCTTATGTATGTCACAATACATTTAACTTTGTGGGTATTTATTTGTTGAATGTAAACTAAAATGACATTGTCATTTTTCATTGATTGTTTGGAAATGTTTGATAGGCAGAGTTATATGCCTTTAATTATTGTCAACATTCCATCATATCTCGATGTGTAGAGATCATACAATCCAGTACATTTTGTAAATGTACTTTTGACAGGTCAACATTTGAAATTAAAAGGTGTAATAAAAGATAAATATATGTTGTTTTTAGCTCACCTGTCACAAAGTGACAGGGTGAGCTTTTGTGATCGCTTTTCGTCCGGTGTCCGTCCGTCCGTCGTCCGTCCGTCCGTAAACTTTTGCTTTAAATGACATCTCCTCATAAACCACTGAGCCAATTTCATCCAAACTTCACAGGAATGTTCCTTTGGTGGTCACCTTAAAAATTGTTCAAAGAATTTAATTCCATGCAGAACTCTGGTTGCCATGGCAACCAAAAGAAAAAACTTTAAATATCTTCTTTTAAAAAACCATAAGAGCTAGAGCTAAGATATTAAGCATGAAACATCTTCTAGTGAGTGTCTACCAAGTTTGTTCAAATAAAAGCCCTGGGGTCAAAATTGGCCCCGCCCCTGGGGGTCATTGATTTTCCCTATATGCATATAGTAAAAACTTAAAAAATCTTCTTTTAAAGAACCGTAAGAGCTAGAGCTTAGATATTTGGCATGAAACATCTTCTAGTGAATATCTACCAAGTTTGTTAAAATAAAAGCCCTGGGGTCAAAATTGGCCCCGACCCAGGGGGTCATTGATTTTCCCTATATACATATAGTAAAAACTTAAAAAATCTTCTTTTAAAGAACCCAAAGAGATAGAGCTAAGATGTTAAGCATGAAACATCTTCTAGTGAGTGTCTACCAAATTTAATCAAATTAAAGCCCTGGGGTCAAAATTGGCCCCGCCCCAGGGGTCATTGATTTCCCCTATATGCATATAGTAAAAACTTAAAAAATCTTCTTTTAAAGAACCATAAGAGCTAGAGCTTAGATATTTGGCATGAAACATCTTCTAGTGAATGTCTACCAAGTTTGTTCAAATAAAAGCCCTGGGGTCAAAATTGACCCCGCCCCAGGGGGTCATAGATTTTCCCTATATGCATATAGTAAAAACTTAAAAAAATTTCTTTTAAAGAACCCAAAGAGCTAGAGCTTAGATATTTGGCATGAAACATCTTCTAGTGAGTGTCTACCAAGTTTGTTCAAATAAAAGCCCTGGGGTCAAAATTGGCCCCGCCCCTGGGGGTCATTGATTTTCCCTATATGCATATAGTAAAAACTTAAAAAATCTTCTTTTAAAGAACCGTAAGAGCTAGAGCTTAGATATTTGGCATGAAACATCTTCTAGTGAATGTCTACCAAGTTTGTTCAAATAAAAGCCCTGGGGTCAAAATTGGCCCCGACCCAGGGGGTCATTGATTTTCCCTATATACATATAGTAAAAACTTAAAAAATCTTCTTTTAAAGAACCCAAAGAGCTAGAGCTAAGATATTAAGCATGAAACATCTTCTAGTGAGTGTCTACCAAGTTTGTTCAAATTAAAGCCCTGGGGTCAAAATTGGCCCCGCCCCGGGGGTCATTGATTTTCCCAATATGCATATAGTAAAAACTTAAAAAATCTTCTTTTAAAGAACCATAAGAGCTAGAGCTTAGATATTTGGCATGAAACATCTTCTAGTGAATGTCTACCAAGTTTGTTCAAATAAAAGCCCTGGGGTCAAAATTGACCCCGCCCCAGGGGGTCATAGATTTTCCCTATATGCATATAGTAAAAACTTAAAAAATCTTCTTTTAAAGAACCCAAAGAGCTAGAGCTAAGATATTTAGCATGAAACATCTTCTAATGAGTGTCTACCAAGTTTGTTCAAATAAAAGCTCTGGGGTCAAAATTGGCCCCGCCCCAGGGGGTCATTGATTTTCCCTATATGCATATAGTATAAACTTAAAAAATCTTCTTTTAAAGAACTCAAAGAGCTAGAGCTAAGATATTTAGCATGAAACATGTTCTAATGGGTGTCTACCAAGTATGTTCAAATAAAAGCCCTGGGGTCAAAACTGGCCCCGCCCGTGGGGGGGGGTCATTGATTTTCCTTATATGTGTATAGCAAAAACTTAAAAATCTTCTTTGGAAAAACCCAAATAGCTAGAGTTTAGATATTAAGCATGAAACATCTTTAAGTAAATATCTACAAAGTTTGTTAAAATAAACGCCCAGGGGTCAAAACTGGCCCTGCCCCAGGGGTGACATTGTTTTTAACTATATGTGTATAGTAAAAACTTTAAAAATCTTCTTTTAAAAATGCCAATGAGCTAGAACTTAGATGTTTAGCATGAAACATCTTCTTATTGGTGTCTACCAAGTCTGTTCAAATAAACAAATAAAAGCCCTTGGGTAAAAATTGGCCCTGGGGTGGGGGGCCTATATACAGGTGAGCGACCTCAGGGCCATCATGGCCCTCTTGTTTATCTTTTTTCTTTTTTGTGTCGCCTTGAAAAGGCGACATATAGGGGTTACTTTTGTCGGCGGCGTCGTTGTCTCCTAGTCCTAAAGCTTGTCCTGAGCATAACTCAGTCACTATAAGTCGGATTGACTTCAAACTTGGTATGCATGCTTCTTTCAGTAACCTAAAGTGCAGTGCACAAGGACCGGTACTCTGCACTTCTTAATTTTTGAGTTATTGCCCTTTGTTAATTTTCATACTTTAATTTTGTCCGGGCCATTTCTCTTCAACTATAAAAGCTATGGACTTGAAACTTCATAGGATGATAGATCTCAAGAAGAAATGCAGTGCACAAGAACCAGTACTCTGCATATGTTATTTTTTGAATTATTGCCCTTTGTTGATTTTCATACTTTATTTTTGTCCGGTCCATTTCTCATGATTTATAAAAGCTATGGGCTTGAAACTTCATAGGATGATAGATCTCATTAAAAAGTGCAGTGTACAAGAACTGGCACTCTGTTTTTCTTATTTTTTGAGTTATTGCCCTTTCTTAATTTTCATACTTTATTTTTGTCCGGGCCATTTTTCCTAAACAATGAAAGCTATGTACTTATCTTCATAGGATGATAAATCTCATTAAGAAGAAGTGCAGTGCACAAGAACTTGTACTCTGCACTTCTTATTTTTTTAGTTACTGCCCTTTAGCAGTGTTTATAAATAACCTACATTTAAGAAAAAAGCGACACATCTGACTCGTGGAGTTCTAGTTATCTTTTAAACATCCCTTTTCTGAGTAAAAAGATTTCTAAGATGTAGGAACATGTACTGCCAGCAGTATTTCAAGTTGAAGAAAAATGTTCTAACCAGTATTATTTCCAAAGTGTAAAATATGAATTATTTCTATTATCTTTTCCAAGATGTAGGAACATTGTTCTATCCAGCAGTATTTCCAGTGTATAAACATGTATTTTCAAGCATCGTTTCCAGTGTAGTACCATGTTTTATCTAGCAGTATTTATGAAGTGTATCAAGTAGTATTGCACACATATTGTCAGGTTTAGGAAAATGTACTATCAATCAGTATTTCCAATGTAGGGACATGTATTATTGAACATTGTATTGTCAGTATTATTTCCAATGTATGGGAACATGTATTACTAAGCAGTTTTTCCAGTGTAGGAATGTTTTTTTCAAGCAGTATTGTCCCAGTGTATGTAAAACTTATTTTCTCCTGTGCAGGAGAGCAGTATTTCCAGCATATTAATATGTATTATCAAGCAGTATTTCTCAGGTGCAGAAACATTTATTATCAAGCAGTGTTTCCAGTGTATGGGAACATGTATTATTTAGCAGTATTTCTAGTAAAGGAACAATATTTCCAGTGAATGGGAACATGTATTGTTCGGCACAATTCTTTAATACCGGCTATTATTAGATGTTAGAATATGAAAAATAGCATTATTTTCAATGTGTCAGACATATATTTTCAAGCAGTATTTCCAAAGTGTAGTGTAACTTGTATTTTCAAGCAGTATTATAGAGGTGTTGAACATGTAATATTTCAGGAGTAAACATTTACAAGCAGCATTATGGTCATGTTTCCTCACATGCCACTAGGACTGGTAAGTTCAAAGAAGTAGACTTTAGAGTGGTTCAAATATGCCTCAAGTTTAGATCAGCATGTAGGTTGATTTTTAGGTTCTGTCACACCAACACAGTAGAGGTGACTCATGTGGCAATTTTCCAGCTTTACTAGTAAGGTGGAGTAAGACCCCTTCGTGCATTACTTCAGGCATGAGCGAGATGAGTAGAACCACTGATGTTTCGTAAGCTAGTTGGATCGCTCCCTCACATAAAAGAATCCAGTCCCTAGTTGAATTTGAAATTACAATGGTGAGGGGCAGATGGTTTGAAGTCAATGACCATAACCACTTTGCTATGGTCACCCCTCATCAATAAGGTACCTGTCAGTGTTTCCGTCGAGAGGAACAAATCTTTCAAGATGACACAATTGCATGTTGAATAATTTTACCAAGCTATCATTCATCATTTAATGCTTTGATGGACTTATTCAAAGTCATTTACAAGAACATAAGGTAATTTTATTTGACAGTTTATTTAAATATCCATAAATAACTTCTCAACAATGACAATATAATCACATTTCTGACAAGTAAAATATCTTTTCTTCAACTTCTATAAAAAAACATTGCCACACAAGATAAATCAAATTTAAACTTACATCAACTGGAGTACATGAATATATAAACAACAAAGTTAACAGTTAATATATAACCATCCATAATTACCTTTTCTGTACTGGCCTCAAGGTTATAAATATTTTTTACTGAGTTCAGTCTCAAATCTAAGCATTTTCATTGGTCATTGTACATTCAGAGCTGGTTTCTGACCAATCAAATGCTGGGGATTTGAGATTAAGTGAAGGAAAAAATCTTTATAACCTTGGTATCCATACCATATAAATTGTGTAAATCAAAAATAAAAAGATGTGAATTTTTTTTTTATAACAGAATAACCCATATCATTTGACATTAGGCCTGTTAAAATCACTTATCTTTTTTCAAATTAAAAGCAAACTAAAAATCAAAGAATTATTGTTTCAAATGAACATTTAAATATAGGATTACTTAATAAAGGGTGCACCTTTTTAACCATTTGTGAAAGGATTAATATTGCCTTTGACTATGCATGTATATAAGCAACATGCAATAATGTTGGTCTATCTTTAAAAGTACATTTTAAAGCAATGGCAAAACTCTGTATGTATAATAAGCTTGATGACAAACTGCTCTACCTCCTTATCAATACACATACAGAATATTTTCACAATGAATCTTCTAAACTCGTTAATTCTTTAAGGAGTTATGAAAATTGGTTCTGAATGAAATGCAATGTGTACAGAAAAATGAAAATATACATATGCCTCGAAATAATGACAAGAACTTAAATCAGAAATGAAATACTAGTATATCAGGAAATTTCTCAAGAAAAAAAAATGTGTGCTGGTTGCCATAATAAAAGAACTGTTCATGTAAAATGTATACCATCTAAATTTAACATGTGACCTTAACATTAGGTTTATTCTTAGAAAAAATTTCAAGGGAACCAGCCAGACAAAAGATTAACTTGTAACTAGTTCTTCAGTTATAAACTATTTATTTTCTTCGATCCTGCTAATAACCCAATACCAGTCTAAAATTAACTTCCCTTATTGGCTACTATCTAAGGGCTTTGCTTTCAAATATCAACATTAAACTCGCCCACTTGAGTTGGTGTTTTTGAAGTTCAGATCAGATCTTCGTTAAGTCAGATAAAATTAGATCTATCAAACACTATTTAACAAACGCATTTAAGCGTTTTAAATACTTTAAAAAGTGTCCATCTGCTTTTCAATAAAAACATATCTACCCCCTTAAATAATAACACATATTAGAGTTCTATATGTATCTAAGTAGTCCAATGTCTTTAAAATACAAGCTACCTTTCAGCTGAATGTGAGGGACATGCTCTTTTTTATTCCAGGAAAATCATTCAATGGAAATACAAATCTATGTAATTAGCACAATGTACAAGCTAAAAAAATAATTCCAAAGTTCCAAAGATTCTCTTATGAAAGCAATGCCAAACATACAAAAACAATTTACAAAATGGATTACATTTTTACAATATGTGCACTTTACTGCTATTTCATATTTACAAATACATTATTGCACAAATAAATTAAAATATGTAAACAAAAAATATCACAACTGAGTCCACCTTTACAACAAGGTCAAAATAAAGAACCAATTATTACATATGGGAACCTATTATATTTTACACAAAAAAGGTCACGGTCATTTACACCACTCAAGATAATCGTCGTTTGCTTGCAGTCAATTAAACAATACAAATAACATATGAACAATACATTTAACAGAATAATAATTAGTCAAGATCAACAAAGTCATAGTCTAATATCTTTAACACACCCTTGTAAGGAAACTATTTAGGGTTTATTTTACCAGAATGGTCCACCCATTTATCAATATAAAGACATTTTTGGCTAACATCCGCATGCATTTTTTTCAATTTTCAATTATTATGTCAATATTTGACTACACTAAATCTTATATTTGATGCACTCTGTTCATTGGATAATTCATTAGAGCTGGATCCCTTTGTACTGGGCTACCAGAATGCACTGGACTTGACTGAGCAGGAGAGTGAGCCGGGCTCAAGTGAAGTGGTATAGAGTGGGTGGGGCTTGTGTTGCCTGGCAATGCATGCACTGGACTTCCTTTGTTATTCAGTAAAACTGGCCCTCTGTTATCAGTTTGGTTTGCTGGTTGACCTCTGAGGATTTGGGCCCCATCTGAAAAGTGAAAATCAAAATTGTATTACAGAGAAATATTAACAACAACAAAAACAAAATACTATGAGAACAAAAATTGTCAAAATATATATTTTATATTTTCTCCTTGCAAAAACAATGTACTTAATAGAGGGCAAAAATGGCTCTAGATTGCTAACCTGAGATTCATTTCAAAGGAAGGTCATAATTCTTCAATACAGAAATAGGTAAATGGAATCACACTTTGGCCAGGCCTTTTTAGTCCCTACTGTTTAGATTCAAAGGTCAATTAGGCAATGCTGCATGCCAAATATCTTAGCTCTAGTCATTGTAGTTTCTAACGAAACACTTTTAAAAGTGTTCTTGGGATACAAGTCAATGTAACAAAAGTGACCGCAGGTTTGGGCCATTTTTAGCCCCAGTGACGTGCTTAATACAGGTATTCCTTTTGTAAAGGTCCAAAAATTAATGCAATATAGATATTTTAGATAAAGGACACAGTCATAGTTTCAGAGATGTAAATGTAAATTTCCTATATAAGTCTGTGTAGTCATAGTGACTCCAAGGGCCAATTCTGACCCCAGGATCATGATTTATATAACAATTGTAGAGGACCACAAGGTATGCAAATATCTAAGCTCTGGGGATTGCACTTTCAGAGGCAAAGACATTTAAAGTTTCGTTTCTTTTAGCCTTTTCACACTCCTGAAACCTACTTATTCATCAAGCTATAATCATTTTTAAGACTTGTATCTAACGACTATATCATTCCTGTGAAGTTTGGTCAAAATCTACCTGGAGATGTTGTTTAAAGACATAATGGATAAGGACATCAACAATAGCCATCACTTCTCACAAAAGCTCACCTCTAAGCACTTGGTGCTCATGCGAGCTAAAAAGATCTAAACTTAAGTTTTATCTTTTTTAAGAGTAAATATCATCCAATTTTTAAAACAAAAACAATATAATACAATCCAAAACCAATATAAAATAACAGTCCTAAAATTAATCCAATTTAATGAAAATTTATGTACAATGTTGGACCAAATTTAGAACATCATAAACCTCAATACATAATAAGTACTTTAAAGGGGATACAAAGTTAACTGAAATAAATGTTAGTAAATTCCTTTATCCTTTTTATTACCCTTCATGCTATTACAGTGTTATATTAGTAGCAAATTTTATTTCAAATGGAACCAGCACTTGAGGTTTACCACCACTAAATTTGAATAGTTAGATAGCCCTGCTTCAAACCTTTTATTTCCATTCATTATCTAAGAATTTTCAATCTCAAATGTTAAAATTTATGAGAAAGATTTGTCAGACTACACAGATGTGCAATCTGGCCAGTCTGTATTTGGCTGGCATGGGAAATTCAATATTTTCACTAAAGTTCAAAGCATTAATAGATTCTACATAAAGAAAATTACTGATCAAAATCTTATCAATTTTAGATCTATATTAACTAAAAGCTGTATACAATAGTATTATTGCTTGATATCTAAATTTCGGTGTTACATATATACACATACTTACATAAGTTTTTTCGATTTTTGAGAAAATTAAGACATGCATGTCAGTCATCATGCTTAAAGTTAAAAATTCATATCCTATTGTGAAACAACATTCAAAGAAATAAAAGGTACTAATACTGTAAACAAGTTTCCCACTATGAACATTTGTCCCAAACATTTCCTTTACAGTGACAAAATTGAAATAAATAAATAATTTTCTTATATTTCAATATCCATACCATGAACTCCAAATATTTGAAATAGCCCCAAAACAAATTCTGTGCCAAGTTTATACCATTTTGTCTCTCATCTTTGGCTTACAAATATTTAAATCATCAATCCTACAAAATTTTTCTACCTTTCGCATTTCTGTTGAGAAAAAAGTAATTTATCATTTACTAAAACTTCTGAATATAAATGTTTTATGAATCAAATCCCATCTTAACCTTGGAAAAATTTTTCTCATGAGAACTACTTTTGTTGGAATTACTTTTTTTATATTTCTATGAAAATGGGTCTCATTTTTTTATATATTATATTTTTAGCACTATTTACAATAGCAGAAACGAGGCACAAAAATTACCGTAATTAATTAATTACACACATACAGTTTACCGTAAATTCCCATGCAGGTAAAGGCAAGCAGGTTGGCAGATATCCATACACCCTCAAGGCATTATGGGATACTACTTAGCTTTATACTTACATGAACCTGCGGGGACACTATATGTATGCTTGTACCTTTCATAAGCTCTGGATTAAGCAGCAAGGGCACACCAGGGCTCAACACTGGCTCGCTCGTACTTTTTGAAAGACTCGGAACTGACTTATCTGAGGTGACCATTTTTGAAGGACTAGATGTTGTATTGGCAATGTGAGAGCTTGGAACTGTGGGTAATGGCGTATGCAGAAAGTAGGAAGATGCAGACGGCAAGTTTTCTTCTGTTGCTAAGCAATGATCAGCGTTACCTGGAGAGCTTGGTTGATCATTCTCGGGTGCCATGTGACTTCCATCAGCAGGAGCTTAATTAGTTAATGAATTCACAGCAATACATAAAAAATTCAAATTTATTTAATATTACTTCATTAAAAACTGGTCTTTTATATTATCTGCATTAGTTTGATTAAGCATTATACAAAGAAGCATACTCTAATATAAAAACTGTTAATAGTGACCAACACCACCTTTATTATTTTCATAATTAGTGACATTTAAGAATTTATTTTCTTTCAGAATTTTCCTCGGATTATCACAAATAATATAGATTCCCTTATAGTCTTTATGCCTCTCTAGTTTACTTGTAGTCCCATGTTAAATTTTACTTCATCACTTTAAAATAAATCTTAAAGGCCTGGTGCATATTTCATAAATTAAATAATTAAATACCAGTATATTTATCAACTATATGACTATATTTGTATTTCTATTACTATATTAAGGCTTTTGTTGTAATATTTTGCATATATTTATACACATGTGTATATATAAATATCACTACCTCAGCGCAAGACCATTGTATCTGCTTTTACATCTATATGCACATAGATGTTTTTTTTTAATTTATTTTTTTTTTTTTTTGGGGGGGGGGGGGGGGGGGAAGCCACATTGGCACTGTAGATGTCAAATAGTGCTCTTCCAGCTCTGATTTAGATGAAAAACTTGTATGTCCAGATGAGCAGTAGAGTCACATCAGACTTTGGACTTCCTGACATGAAAATTTTTGAAGTTCAACGGCAAGATAAGAATCTACAACTCTGAGGAAATAGTGATTTGAAAGAAGAAACTTTCACCAACCCACATAGACATTAATTTTCCGCAGATACAATAATCTGGCACTGAGGAGATAATATAACATGTCATACCTTTACTGTCTGCAGCAGACGTCACTGTCAGGTCATGTGTTGCCCCTGACAACATGGGAGATGACTCTGCCTCTGGGGTTGGTGTCTCTTCACGATCCATTGCCAGCTTTGATGGTTCTATATGACAAGTTAGAAATCAGCAAAAATGTAAGGAATGAATTCTTTTTGTAAATAAGAGATTACAAATTTTTTTTTTATTTAAAACACACTGTCAACTAATGTGGTAAAAAATGACAAACACAACAGTTCAAATTTTGAAAATCACTCCTACACTTAATTGGCAAACCTAAAGAACTCTATAAATGATAACCATAAACATTCTAGTATGCAAAAATTACAGATTATGGAAAGCATATAGCCTGACCAGACGCTAAAATTTAAACTACACAATTTAACTGTCTTTATATTGAATTCCATTTAACTACAAATCCTTTTAACTACAATGACAAAAGAATGTTCCATTTCAAAGTAGGGATTGTCCATTACACAAATGCAATAAGACAGTGTCTAATAATATAGCAAATGTGTCACATCAAACTATCTCTGATGTAACCAAAAATGAGAGTATTTCTATTTCATCCATAGTAAAGCACTAATGAGTTACCATGGTCAGATGGCTTGAAGAGCTCTTCTTTCAGATGAGGTAGAAATGTATCTATACGATCCCAGGTGAGACGCCACAGTTGCGAGTCTACTTCATCGCCATTCTGGAATATCCCTGCAGTATCCATCACCAGTAACATGTTCTTAAGAGACTCCGGTATTGCCTCAGCCTGGCAGATAAAAATAAAGTACACAAATTAAATAATTTACAGCCAAGTTATGGGATTTTGTAAGTAAAGATTTCATTTCCCACATTTCATTTATGATTACTCAGGTTAGTAATAAGAGACTAGCGTTGAAACAGCTTCACATTCTCACATTATCAAAAGAAATATGCAATTTTTTTCATACTTTAACTTTAATTGCACTTATTTGCTTTTTAGAAAAAAATCTGCCTGTATGTCTTGTCTATCATCCTTCTTGGGTTTTAAATCATGTACAGGTCAAGGCTACTTTCCAGCTTTACTGGTGTTGGGAGACCTCAAATGCACCACTGTTCATAATATCAGGCACAAGATAGTATCAAAGTAGAACCACTAACCCTTTAAAGCTACAATGAAAACCTCCTCACATGAAACTTTAAATTTGAACCAACACCAGTTGGTTTTTACAGTTTTACCATGAAGCAATCCAACTGCTTGTATACAGATCTTCTCAAAACAGGTTTAACTAAATGCATTTTTATCTGAAGTGTAAATGTTGTAAAATATCTTATAACTTACAAGAAGATCACTTCTATCAGCATGCATGTATTTGTCCATAAAGTCTAAAATAGTGAGCCAAAGTGCTGTAAATGTACTCAAAGATAATAATGGACTCAAATGCTGCAGAAATACCTGAAATGCAAACAAAACATACAAATTACTATTCATCCTCTAAAAAAACTTTTCACACACTTTTTTTAATGTTGATTTTACATGTACATGCATATGGCTCCAATATATTTTCTTGATGAAGTGAGTCTATGTCCACCTTCATATCTAATCACAATATTCTATAAACAGATTTCAAATTTATCAGTATTACAATACAATCTATGACCTTAAGGTTAATTGCAAAATTATAACGCTTCTATATTATTTGCATGGATTATCTTACTTTACAAAGAAGAGTTGAAGCTCTCATTCTCGTCTCTTCCATGCCAGATGGATCCTGGGTATTTATACTTTCTAATAACTTTGTCAGCAGTGGAAATAATATCTAAAATGTAAATAAAAGTTTATATAAGTATTTTTTTAAAGGTTTTATATTTTTTAAACCATATTCAGTGCATTAAATCGACTATTACTCCCCTACAATTGTGATTTATAACAAATATTTGCTGAAAAAAATATGTTAAGTTATTCTAAAATCAACAATTGTCAAAATCTCTGACACAGAATCATCCTCACCTATTGTTTAATATCAAATGAACTTGCAGGACTTTCAATGTAGACAAAATTATCTGAAATACTATCTTTGTTTGAAATAACCACTGTCAGGGAATGTTATATTTAATACATGTGTCTGTAATGAGCAGGACAAATAGCTTTTACATTTCCTTTTCAACAGATTGCTATCTACAGCTTTAAACTGCTTTAAACTTTCAAACACATGGCCAAATGAATTAATATTCCTGAAAATCAAGCACTCAAAAAATTGCTTCACTAAAAATATCTATCAGTTTACAATGTTAACTATACATGTATGATGCAATGATAACCAACTTCTTTCCATAAATTTAGACAACACATCATTCAAAATATAACTGTATATATGTAAAACAATGTACATGAACATCTATGTTTTTTTTACCTTATTAAAACAAGCCTCCCATTCTACAGCAGAAAGAGTCTGAAGGTCATGGACAAGTAATGCCCTCTGTAAATAGGTCAATGCCTGACCTCTGACCTGTCTTCTTGCATCACAGCAGAGTCGAGCGATACCTGCAAATTTAAAAATCATATTGTTACCATGTAACTTTAGATGCTTGATAGATTTTAGAAAATATTTTCATTTATATAACTGGATTTACAAACTATTAATCATAATTAATGAGATAATCAAGACAATGTAGCCTAACTAACATTGACATAAATATTACATGAAGTAAACATATTTCTAAACAACAACATGTATAACAAATACATGTATACACAAGTCCTTTAATTTTTCCAGTTTCTTTACACAACAGTTTCTTTACACAAAAGTTGAAGTTATATGCTCTTAATAATTGTTCCTGTGAACATTTTACTTGATGAATCCTTATAAAAATCTAATATCATTAAAATTTTAAACATTGTTTTAAAGAAGACCTTGCAATAATGGGCACCAACAATTTTTAACCATGATTATTTAAACTTTGTTTTAACACTCACCTTGTAATAATGGGCACCAACATTTTGAACCATGATTATTTATACTGTTTTAACACTCACCTTGTAATAATGGGCACCAGCATTTGATCCACAGTGAGCCTGACCCTGTTTCTACTATAGCCCTCTCTGAATCACCAGCATGGCCTTCCTCCACCCATGAGGAATAAATACTGTTAGCTCTAGTGTGCAGGGTATGCATCAGATCTAATAACTGAAAACAAAAATATTAATGCATGGTTAATGAAAATATGAGTAAAATCACTACGTCAAAAGTTTTTGAACTTTTTTTTTTTACAGCAATGAAGACCTGTCTTTAACAAAGACAATTTCGAGGCATATAAACTAAAAGAAGGTTATGCCATTTTCCCTTCATCAAGTATTATCTTCACTGTCAGAAAACAAAATATTCATCAATTTATGGATGCATTATTTCAGGAAATAGCTTACACCTGAATGGGAACAATAGTCTTTGACAAGGCAGCTATATATACTTATAGAATGCTATGCCATTATCTATTGAGAATCAAGTATCATCTTCACTGTTAGAAAAAGAACAAATTCATCAATTTATGGATGCATTATTTCAGGAAATAGCTGACACCCCAATGGAAACAATTGTCTCGGCAGCTAGTTACCTACCTAATATAAAAGACTTTCCTATGCAGATCTGAATAAGAACCGTAATTATCAGTCAGCAATTTCAGCTGTATGGCTTTAATAACCTTTTATAATACTTCTGGACATGGCCATATCTTTTCTAATGCTAAATGTACACAACTTGATATCTCAAATCAAAGTTGTCACAAAAAGTGTAATACTTGATAATAAACTGCGTGACAGTGAAGTGTACCTGTATAGAAGTGAGAAGTGTACCTGTATAGATAGTGAGTGTAGTTCAGCATCTAAGCCCTCGGCCTCGTTCTCCTCGTCCGAACTCGTTGTCATATGTATCTGACTGGGGCTAGAATGTGATTTCTTCATACGTGACGCTGCATGCTTCTTCTGTTTATATTTACTTTTCCTATCTTTTGTATGCTTTGGCGAGACAGTTACTTTTTTATGACCTGTAAAAAGATAGTTTTGAATGTTTTGCCAAGATGGTCTTAACTATTATCAAAATTTACTGTTTCATTGTCAAATACTAAAATTACACAAGGAATCATACACCAGCTATAAAAATATCTGGGAACACATCACAATATATGTGTATAGCTTGCATTATATTCTTTCATTTGTCATTTTGATTAAAGTTTTGTAGATGTCAGGTAATTCCTTGAAAAACTCTTAATATAAACATTTTCTTTTAAAGGCACTGAAAGTGGCTAAGAAATCTTAACAAAGCTTAAACAAGAGAGCCAAGATGGCACTAGATCGCTCACTTGACCCATCTAACTCATCCGAACAATTACTTAGACAAACATTCTGACCAAGTTTCATGACAGGTGAGTTAAAACTATCAAGATTAATTCTTAATATTAATCTACTTTATTATGGCTCAGTGACATGTCCATAACCTATAAAGCATTTTAGTCTGGCCTTAAGTACACGCCCAAAATCTCGCGCCGGGAGAAGTAAGTCATTATGACGTATCAAGTCATATATAAAGGCGATCATTTCGGTATTCGCCCTCTTTTTCTCGACAAAGCAGTAATATTTCACAAACCAACTGAAAATACTTAATATGTTTTTATTGATGAAATGTCTGATGACGTGCCTCGTTACATAAATAGAATATAAACAGTTTGTTGTTGTTTGTTTGTTAACTATAAACTACTGAGTCCTAGAATAATAACCACTAGAGTGTTAACAAGGATTATCCATATTTGAGCAGTGTGACCTAGTTTTTGACCCTAGGTGACCCATATTCAAACGTGACCTAGAAATCATCAAAACAAACTTTCAGACCAATTTCCAGAATACTTGGATCAAAACAGTAGCCACTAGAGTGTTAAGATTTTTCTATTTTTACCTCCTGTGACCTAGTTTTTCATCCGAGATGACCCATGTTCAAACTAATCCGAGGAATTACCTAGAAAAGCATCCTGACCTAGTCTGATGATAATTGAGTCAAAAATGTGACCACTAGAGTGTTAACAAGGTTTTTCTATTTTTAGCTCCTGTGACCTAACTTTTCATCCGAGATGACCCAGGTTCGAACTACTCCAAGCAATTACCAACACAAGTATCCTGACCAAGTTTGATGATGATTGAGTCAAAAATGTGACCGCTAGAGTGTTAACAAGGTTTTTCTATTTTTAGCTCCTTTGACCTAGTTTTGCATCTGAGATGACCCATTTCGAACTCATCCCATCTATTACCTAGATAAGCATCCTAACAAAGTTTGATGATGATTGTGGCAAAAATGTGACCGCTAGAGTGTTAATGAACAGGTGTGAACAGACGACGGATGACGGACATTCAACGATCCTAAACGCTCACCCTGAGTTAGCTCGGGCAAGCTAAAAAAATATGTAACAACAAAATTATTAAGTATTCAATAAGGCTTGTTGACAATGAATGAATATTTGATATACCTCCATTTAAGGATGCCTCGGCAAATGCCCGAATTGCATGAACACAGCTTTCAAAGTTAAGTGGTGTGACGTGGGCTGCATCTCGTACCAGGAATGATAACGTTTCCGAGGATTTCAACAAAGATTTACTATCACAGATCTGAACATGCTCGTTTAGTTCTATACTGTACTGATTTACTGGTGCAAGCTTCTTGTATGGTTGCTCATCTTTATTTACCTGCAGAAAAAATATATAATTTATATAAAAAACAACATTTATTGCTTCCAACTACGCATAAAGCTTGACAGTAACCTGCGTAGAACTAGCAAAAGGGTTTAGCTTACAATATTAACTGATGATGCTTTCTCATAAATACATATTTTTGTTGTAGACAAAATGATTGAAAAGGAATTTACAGCAAAACTCCCTGAGAGGGTCATATTTTGCAATAAAGATGTAGAAAAAATGTTACTTAAATGTATTCTTACAATAATTGATTTTGTATGAGTCAAACTATAAAACAAAGGACTAAGTCAAAACAGTTCTGCTTCATGCAATTGTCAATTACAATAGTATGAGGACTACAGAACATGGTACATGTATATGGAAAACTCTTCAAATCCTACTCTTTTTTTTATATTATTTCAACACTTCTAAAAGTATCATTTAAATTTTTTTATAAACTACAGCAATAAATATCAATGACAAAATTGCTTACCAGCATCCAGCTTCCATTTTCTGGAATAGCTCGTACCTCAAAGTCAGCTGGTGCGACTCTATTCCTGGTCTCTAACTCACTATCGGAGGTATAACCACGGTCAGTTCCCCCTGATATAACACTACTGTTACTGGGCAGCTCACTATCACTCTGGGCACCTGTATACATACAAATATACATGTTTTTATATAAATATACAAGTACAAAGATATATTTTCCTTGTCAGAATGCATATGATCTATGACATGAAAATTCACCTCTAAATAATATAACAAGCTCTGCAGACCTTCCATGGTATCATGCTGGACTTATGTTTTCTGTGTCAATTGCTTACACAAAATGGCCTCTGCATAACTGTTATTGTTATAATTGTATTGACAATTTAAGATGACATCTGTTTATAACTCTCAAAATTAAGCATACATATATCTTCTGTTTTTTATACTTAATTTGTGCTTGAATTTTTTTAACTTTGCAAGGCAATCCTTATTGTTTTGTTGGGTTTAGCAGTTTTTCAGTCTGTTACCAGCTAGACAGTTTTATTATTTTTCAGTACAAACCGGTTTTCCAACAAGTAACAACAAAAATTCTGAGAAAATCATTTAAAACCATTGTCAAGGATGAATGAAATAAAAACACTTCGATGTCAACTGCCAGAAAAAAAATATATGCCAAACTCAGGATTCCAACTGCGAAGTTGACTAAAACTGGGTAAACAGTCTTGAAGAATGCTTAATTTTTTAAACCTGTGCAAACATACCATAAATAACTAACTACGATGAAAAAACCAACTTCAAAAATTTTCTTAAAATCTGACAAGAGCTGTCAGAAGGATATCATGCTCAGCTATTCTCAGTACTTGATAGTAAAACAAGATCCTGAATAATGTATAATTTCTAATTTAAAAAGGGCCATTATTCTATCAAAATCAATGTTAGAGTTATGGGCCTTGGACAGTGACCTTCTAGTTATGCTTTCAAATAAGTGTGTGAAGTTTCAGTAGTTTTTGGAATACAAACTTGCATGCAAAAACTTAACCAAAGTGTGGCGGCAACATCCACTTATAAAATAGCTCCAACTATTCTTTGAATAGTTGTGCTAAAAAAGTTTATCCCTAAAGTATTAAACATTTTTACCAAAAATATCTTACCTGCTTCTATTAGACCTTCAGTCACATTGACTCCATTATTCACTTGTAAGACTGGTGGCGGATTAACTCCAGCACCTACAACCTCTAAAAGCATGAATATTGTATACCAGTCATGACTGGAATGAATGTTTGCTGCGTTTGTCCGTAACAGGTCGTGTAATCCATACGAAATCTGCTCACTTATATGAAAGTCATGAATAACTGGGGGTTTCATCATTAACATTATCTGAATAGATGAAAGCACCTGCGGGGCAATTTCTTCACGTCGTAAAAGTCTTACGGCAATACGTAAAAGTCCGACGACTGCACGCTCTCCCATGAAAGTGTGTTCTGCAGCATTTACCATTAAACTGTAAATGTGTTCACGTACTGACTGCCATATTGGACTCACTCTATCCCTGGAAGAAATTAAATAAACCTTACTTTATAATCTAAAATACTGTAATCATCATCATTCATAGATGGGGTGGTGGCTAAGTGGACAAGGTGTCTGCCACCAAACCCAGAGAAAGAGAGTGTAAGCCCAACTGCAGTCACAAGCATATTTTTTCATATGACACCAGCATGTATTGTAAAATATGGCGAGTATTGTATTATTTAGATGGGCATTAGCTTTTCAAATTAATTCAAATCACACCTTTTAGTTAATGTTAATTTTAAAATATACAGAAAAATGACAAACCTATTTTGTAGAATACATGTTATAAACTGTTCAAAGAAGAACACTGCTGCGTCTTCATCATATATCGTCCCCATAGATTCATGAGCCTCGGGTCCTTGTGACGCAAATATCAATGCCTGAAATTATGTACATATGTTTAACACTCGCTCAATTCATAAGAACTTCTCTTAACATGTATTAATATAACTCATACTTCTAATAATGACCATTGAAATATGTCTCCCATATTTTCCACTCATTTAAGCCTCCTACTTTGTTTAAGCCACCCCATCCTTTACCCCAATTTACCATTTGGTAAGACTTTATGGCAATTCTAACTTGCAATAAAAACAATAGGATGTAGGTATATACAGATTTTCAATCTACATCACTTTCACCTGTATTTCATATTGTATGTTTCACATATTTGAAATATACAAGGAAGTTTTTTGCAATAAAAATTGTAAAACAGTTGAACAAACTATCATTTAACATATACAAGTTTTTACCTTTATAAGCTCATGTAATGATTCTTCTCTAAGGAATTTACTGTCAACAATCAGCTGTTCTAGTTGACAGTCTCGTATACATTTTGTGGCATACTTTGTAGCCTCTTCTTCCTCTGGGCTCGGACCTTTGCTGGTTGCCGCCTCAGGTGTAGCAAAGTATGAGTACACACTACTCAAGAAGCCGGACTCTGATCTCTGGTTTGACTGACTTTCTTCCTTTATAAGACAAATTTTCCCGGAGGGTGCTAAGAAATCTTCAACCTGTTAAAAATAAAATTTCATTAAATCTCACTACAACCAAATACAGAACTTAATACATTTAGAGTTGAGCAAATATAACTGTTACAACCATTTACCATGTAAAAAATAATTTACCATACAGATTGTTCACTCATTTGCATATATATTCTGAGAGATGTAGGTCAAGTATTAAGAAATAAGTCCAATGACCTTCATCATTAATGCTATATTTAACACCCATTATGCTATACATTTCAATTTTATGAACCAGGTCCAATGATTACACAGTTAAAAGGATAGTGATTCTTCCATCATAATCTATAAATATCATTTCATGTATACTAGGAAATTTATTTCAAAATAGTGAGTTTTTCATGGAGGCCAGACTTATCTGTACATAAACAGAGTGCTTTCTTGTTCATACCAAATGGTATAGGAATATTATCTGGGGCCTAAGTATGACAAATGACATATAACAAATCTGGATATTTACCTCTATCATACTTTTTGGTAGTAGTTTAGCCCTGTACAGCTGTAACATACAGTCTAGAATATTTTTCCAACCCTCTCGTAAGATATCACCATGTCTGTGTGCCAGGCTAAACACTGTCCTAGCAGCCAGCTGTGCCTTCTTGTTCATGCCAAATGATATAGGAATAGTCTCTGGGGCCTAAATATGACAAATAAAATTTGAGAATTTGAGACATCGGAAAAGGTGTGTTATAGTTTCATATGATAATTTGATTGAAAAGTTATTACAAATGATAATTTGATTTTATCATATTTAAATGCACAATACAAAAAGTATTCATTCATTATGAGTTCAGTGGGTTTTACTCAAGAGAGTTGTACCAAAACAGTGCAAGCAGATCTCTGTCAAGTCTCATTTTCTTGACAGTTTGGGCTTGAATATTACTTGCTATGTATAACCAGCGATCCTTTCAGTGATGCTTCCTTAAAGAGTATTTTTTTCTTCTATGATTTGACACCAGAATTGTTAAGATCAGTGTAAATTTGATGAATATATGCGCTGAAATTGAAATGCTAGCAATTTTTCTATACAAAATGAAAGTAAAGTAAAATACCCTTTAATTTTTTGTTCTTCATAAATTTTTTCTCTAATATAATTGATTTTGTCAATACTTATTATGTTTGGATGATGTTTAAGGGTTTTGGTTGTAGAGGGGGAATGGGGGTAAAGTGGCCATGGCCGAACACGCCGAACACCTGTGTTAATGACATTTAGACTTCTTCAGAATATAACTGAGGTTTATGTAATAACATATCCTCACCTTAGAGCAGTAACAGGTCAACTCCTTATATAATTCAATTATATTGCAGTCTGTTAGAAAACAATGGTCATTAAACAATTTTAAGGAGTCTACCAAGTTGATGGGGTTTTTTTTTTTGTTCAGTTTCACATTGCACCAACACAGTATAAGTCATATGGCAACTTTCCAGCTTTACTGGCGGAGGAAGACCTCAGTTGACCCTCTGTACATTATTTTATGCATACACAGGCACCTGAGTAGACCCACTGACGTTCGGTAAGCTAGATTGATAGCTTTCTCACAAGTAGAATCCAACTTCACTTGTGTCGCTCGAACCTACAGTGGTGAGAAGTAGTTTGGAGTCACCAAGTTAATTACATGTAATTAAATATTGCAGAGTAAGGGTAAAACATTACCTCGACAGAACTAAGTAGAGTAGTAAACTTGCACAGAGATATGACTAGATTATCAAACACATCACTCATTCCATAGTGAGCTGATATCATTGCACACTTCCTGTTACAAACAAACAAACACATCGTTTTATACATATTTATCACTATTTAAAAGCATAGATTTAATTTTGTCACAAGACGTTTACAAAAAAAAACAAAACAAAAAACTCTTTATGCTTTTTTTATCAGAATCAATTATTCTGTAACATATACAGTCTAAAATTCTGATATAAGATAAATTTTCAAATACTCATAAGGCCAGACTCTGTTTCACTGACAAAACATTTTACATGATTTTGCTATGTTATCTATATTCATACATGTATAAACTCACTGTGGACATAAAAATATTTCACAACCAATACTTCTATACCAATAAAATTTATCCATCAATATTAACATTAGATCCACCTCTCTCATTCAATATTAACATTAGATCCACCTCTCTCATTCAATATTAACATTAGATCCACCTCTCTCATTCAATATTAACATTAGATCCACCTCTCTCATTCAATATTAACATTAGATCCACCTCTCTCATTCAATATTAACATTAGATCCACCTCTCTCATTCAATATTAACATTAGATCCACCTCTCTCATTCAATATTAACATTAGATCCACCTCTCTCATTTAATATTAACATTAGATCCATCTCTCTCCTACCTGAAGCCTGATATTGCCTTTGAGATAATAGATTCATCTGATGTTGATTTGTCAAACACAAATGACAGAGCTGCTACTGTTGGTCCCCAGATCAGTGTAAATAGGTCATGGTCGAAAGCTCCCGTGGGGGCGTGGGTAAATAAACCCTCTTTTGTATTGCCTCTTTTTAATAACACCTAAAATGTAAAATTTTGTGTGTAAATTATGTCAAATAGTATATATGATGTTTAATCAGACTATAAATTGTTCACTGCTTAATTTTTTTCACATTTTAAAGACATCTCTTGAAAATACAAATGGAAAGTTGCATATACAAAACTGGAACAATCCATTATTTAGATATATCATGTTAAACAGTAAGTGCATTTACAAAATATAAATTTACCTTCCACAAGTAATTTTCTCTAACTAGACCCGTGTGTTCTGATGGCATGACAATTTCATCCGTCCTGGAAGACACGACAAAGCCACAAACTTATTAAAACAAGATTGCATTTGAGAAAAATGCTATGCCACCGCATTAATACCTAAGCTCTAGGCCTTTTGGGCATTTACAAGAAGGTATTTTAAGTTTTTGAAGCCTTGTACCTTGTACCTACAGACAATAAGATTTTTTTTTATTTTTTACTATATGTATATATTGAAAATCAATGACCCCCGGGGCGGGGGCAATTTTGACCCCAGGGCTATAATTTGAACAATCGTGCTAGAGGTTCACTACACAATGTTTCATGCAAAATATCTAACCTCTAGCATTTGTCAATTGCTAGAAGTAATTTTTTTAAAGTTTTTACTATATACATATAACGAAAACCAATGACCCCCGGGGCAGGGCCGATTTTGACCCCAGGGCTATAATTTGAACAATCTGGGTAGAGGTCTACAACACAATGCCTTATGCTCTAGGCCTTTTGGGTCTTTACAAGTAGGTATTTAAAGTTTTTACTATATGTACATATAGTGAAAATCAATGACCCCCGGGGCGGGGCCGATTTTGACCCTAGGGCTATAATTTGAACAATCTGGGTAGAGGTCTACAACACAATGCCTTATGCTCTAGGCCTTTTGGGTCTTTACAAGTAGGTATTTAAAGTTTTTACTATATGTACATATAGTGAAAATCAATGACCCCCGGGGCGGGGCCGATTTTGACCCTAGGGCTATAATTTGAACAATCTTGGTAGAGGTCTACCAGGCAATGCCTTATGCAAAATATCTAAGCTCTAGGCTATTTGGGTCTTTACAATAAGGTATTTTAAGTTTTTACTATATGTACATAAGATAAGATTTTTTAAATTTATTCTTATAATTCCTTTTGGTTGCCATGGCAACCAGATTTCTGCATGGAATGAAATTCTTTGAACAACTTTGGAAGCCCTTCACCCAAGGATCAATCCTGCCAAGTTTGGTTGAAATTGGACTATTGGTTTTTCACAAGAAGATTTTTTACGTTCACTATATAATCTATATAACAATGACCCGGGGCGGGGCCTATTTTGACCCCAGGGCTATAATTTGAACAATGTTGGTAGAGGTCTACCAGACAATGCCTTATGCAAAATATCTAAGCTCTAGGCTATTTGGGTCTTTACAATAAGGTATTTTAAGTTTTTACTATATGTACATATAGTGAAAATCAATGACCCCGGGGCGGGGCCGATTTTGACCCCAGGGCTATAATTTGAACAATCTTGGTAGAGGTCTACCAGACAATGCCTTATGCAAAATATCTAAGCTCTAGGCCTTTTGGGTCTTTACAAGAAGATTTTTTAAATTTGTTCTTATAATTCCTTTTGGTTGCGGGGCCTATTTTGACCCCAGGGCTATAATTTGAACAATGTTGGTAGAGGTCTACCAGACAATGCCTTATGCAAAATATCTAAGCTCTAGGCTATTTGGGTCTTTACAATAAGGTATTTTAAGTTTTTACTATATGTACATATATTGAAAATCAATGACCCCGGGGCGGGGCTGATTTTGACCCCAGGGCTATAATTTGAACAATCTTGGTAGAGGTCTACCAGACAATGCCTTATGCAAAATATCTAAGCTCTAGGCATTTTGGGTCTTTACAAGAAGATTTTTTAAATTTGTTCTTATAATTCCTTTTGGTTGCCATGGCAACCAGATTTCTGCATGGAATGAAATTCTTTGAACAACTTTGGAAGCCCTTCACCCAAGGATCAATCCTGCCAAGTTTGGTTGAAATTGGACTACTGGTTTTTCACAAGAAGATTTTTTAAGTTCACTATATAATCTATATAACACACACACACACACACACACACACACACACACAAACAAACACACACACACACAGGTGAATCGCTATATGCCACCGCATCGCAGATGCTGCGGTGGCATAAAAATATTAACAACATGAAACGAGTGTTGTTTCCATCATGCAGGCCTTAATGCAATTCACAAATGGTCACAATTAATATCATACATGTTCTTATTAGAAGTATTTTTGTTATTACAGACAACCTTAACCGTACCCCATTTTTTTTGTGTTGCTTGAAATTTAAAATAAATCATATCTGTTCTATATGTGCTGATCTTTCAAATTTCACTCTCAATATAAAGATTTAACAAAATAACATCTTTTCTTACCACTTATACTATAAATATTTCTTTTCAGAAATCTTAAAATAACACTGAAAGTAAATGATATTTGAGGTAAACTTACTTGATGGCATTATAAATTTCTACCAGCATTTCACTCTCAAAGTCTTCACCACCATTTGTCTTTGTAAGATTTTTCTTGAACTCCTGTAAAACATCAAAGCTTGTTTATGTCATTGTTTTATTATGCCACCAATATAGCCAGTCTAGTTACACAATCTCAACATTTTGATAATTAAGTCACATATTTTATCTGTAAAAAGTAAAAATTTAGAATTTTTATATAGAAATCTCTTAGGTTCATAATGAAACGTTCAAAATCAAAAGCAGAGTGTGTCAATTCCTATAATCATCTCTTACCATGCTAAATAACTCAAATATAGCAATAACAAACAGTGCAGACAGACCATGAACAGAATGCATGGATGTGCTGGTTGATGTTGGTCTGCACTGCTTGCATGGGTAGAATCTGTTGCTGCCAATTGGCCCTAGGGTTATGGATGAGCATATTAATGATTATGCTCAATATCTGATGGATAAGAAATGACCACAGAGAATTCTGCTTACCTCAACAGTCATTGGAATATTCTGTTTCTTCACATTATGATTATGTTGATCAACATTTAACATTATAATAGCATAACCCAATGTGAATGCTGCATCAGCATTGTGGAAAGGCTCTCCGTTCGATTTCTGGAAAAAATTTAACAAAAGTCAAAATTTAAAATATATTAAGAAATAAATAATATTATGTAAATAAAGAAATTCTATTTTCTTCTTTTGACTAAAATGGTGAGACAAATTCTTCTTGCAGAAGTATGCAGAGAAATTAAAGATTTTTTTTCATTTTTTTTTTGAATTAATAAGCCATTTATTGTGTACAGAAATCTTCAGCAAACTGGCAATGTGTAAGTGACATAAATATCTCTTTGCTTTTTATTAAAGTCAAATCAACACTGCTATTAAACCTTATTTGGTTACTTTCCAGCTATTCCCCAAGAAGGGAAAGCCCACAGGTGTTCATTGAGCACTTGAGTAGAACCATCAACTTTCTACTGTTAGCTAAGATAGTTCTCTGATATTAAATTACCCTACACAAATCTGAATTTGATACAATACATACATGCCAATGGTCAGCAAAATGTTCCATGACCAATGAGATAACAGGGGCTTCCCCTGGCAGTCTGAAAGCTTCCAAATACTGACGCAATGCTTCATCTATACGCAGATCTTCAAAATGGAATGATCTGAAATGTTCAGTAATCTACTATTAGTACAGTGTATATATTCCTTACAGGGTATATATTCCATACAAGGTATATCTTCCTAAGACAGATTACTAAAACAAGAACCGGTTGAACCGGGTGATGCTCCCCGAGAAGGTTCTGGACACAGGAAAGTATAAAAAAAATGAACAAAGAGCAAAAACTCCAAAATTAGGCAAAGCGGAGTTATGTTTTTTTGCACTGCACTTCTATTCAATGAGATCTATCTATCTATAAAGTTTCCTGATGATATCAGAGTTATGTCCCGGGTAAAATTCAAAGTGTAAAAATGAACAAAGGGCAATAACTCCAAAATTAGACCAGGCTTTGTTTAGGTTCTTTAAGCATTGCAGTTCTATCCAATTATATCTAGCTACCTACAAAGTCTCATGTTGATATCTCTAATAGTTTTAAAGTTATGTCCCAGACAAAAGTCAAAAAGTAAAAATTAACAAAGGGCAATTACTTCAAAGTAAGGCAAGGCAGAGTAATGATTCTTAAGCACTGCACTTCATCCCAATGAGACCTATCTATCTACAAAGTTTCATGTTGATATCTCTTATAATTTTAGAGTAATGTTCCGGACAAAGTTCAAAGTGTCAAAATGAACAAAGGGCAATAACTCCAAAAGTAGGCAAGACAGTGTTACAGTTCTTGTGCACTGCAAACTTACTCAATGAGATCTATCTACCTACAAAGTTTCATGTTGATATCTCTTATACATTTAGAGTTATGTCCCCGACAAAGTTCAAAGTGTAAAAATAAACAAAGGGGGATACTTCAAAAATTAGGCAAGGCAGAGTTAAGGTTCTTGTTCACTGCACACCTACTCAATGAGATCTATCTACCTACAAAGTTTCATGTTGATACCTATTATAGTTTTAGAGTTATGTCCTGGACAAAGTTCAAAGTGCAAAATAAACAAAGGGGGATAATTCAAAAATTTGGCAAGGCAGAGTAAAGGTTCTTGTGCACTGCACACCTACTCAATGAGATCTATCTACCTACAAAGTTTCATGTTGATACCTATTATAGTTTTAGAGTTATGTCCCGGACAAATTTCAAAGTGTAAAATAAACAAAGGGGGATAATTCAAAAATTTGGCAAGGCAGAGTAAAGGTTCTTGTGCACTGCACACCTACTCAATGAGATCTATCTACCTACAAAGTTTCATGTTGATACCTATTATAGTTTTAGAGTTATGTCCCCGACAAATTTCAAAGTGTAAAATAAACAAAGGGGGATAATTAAAAAATTAGGCAAGGCAGAGTTACGGTTCTTGTGCACTGCACACCTACTCAATGAGATCTATCTACCTACACAGTTTCATGTTGATACCTCTTATAGTTTTAGAGTTATGTCCCAGACAAAGTTCAAAGTGTAAAATAAACAAAGGGGGATAATTCAAAAATAAGACAAGGCAGAGTTACGGTTCTTGAGCACTGCACACCTACTCAATGAGATCTATCTACCTACACAGTTTCATGTTGATACCTCTTATACTTTTAGAGTTATGTCCCGGACAAAGTTCAAAGTGTAAAATAAACAAAGGGGGATAATTCAAAAATTAGGCAAGGCAGAGTTACGGTTCTTGTGCACTGCACACCTACTCAAAGAGATCTATCTACCTACAAAGTTTCATGTTGATACCTCTTATACTTTTAGAGTTATGTCCCGGACAAAGTTCAAAGTGTAAAAATAAACGAAGGGGAATAATTCAAAAATTAGGCAAGGCAGAGTTACGGTTCTTGTGCACTGCACACCTACTCAATGAGATCTATCTACCTACAAAGTTTCATGTTGATACCTCTTGTTGTTTCAAAGATATGTCCCGGACAAGAAAAGGGGACGGGGACAAGAAAAAGGGACGGACGGACGGACGGAAAGCCGGACGGATAAGGCGGCGACTATATGCTCCCCCGAAATTTTTCGGGGAGCATAAAAATTTCCAGTACAACAATTTTTTGTTGGGTGTTTTGTGCTGCACCAACACAGTATAGGTCATATGGCTACTTTCCAGCTTTACTGGTGGAGGAAGACCTCAGGTGCTCTTTTAAGCATTATTTCAGGCACATACACTGCAATTAGCAGAAAAGTAATATTAAATCAAAGGGCTGCAAGCTCTTTGGTAATTTCTGATCTTTGCAATCAAAATCGTACTGTATATCTGTATGTATTTTCCTGTATAAGTTTATTTTCATATACTATAATTCATCTTACAGGGCACCGAGATGCAGCGACTGCATTTAGATTTTTTACTTTAACAGTTTGAGTTTGATACATATGGAATTTTGCATGAGTAGAGTTGCATCAAAAATCATTAATGTTCATTTTTTTATGACAGCCACACCTTATCCTTGCATATCAAGGCTACTTCCTTAAAAAGACACTTAAAAAAATGGTTGCCTCAACTTGGATTTGAACTCGAGACCTCTCACACCCTAAACGAGCGCGTTACCCCTGCACCATGGGAATATGAAGAAAGCTTGAATAAAATCAAATAATTCTAAATTTAGAATTTCCATTTCGGGTTTGTAATCCTTATTAATTTTGAGGTATTTTGTTCACGATAAACCTGTTGTTTAACACTGATGTAAATAATTTAGCGAAAATCTTCTTGCCAAAACAGTTTGACATGTATATATTCCACTACTCGACAGTCAGATTTATTTGTGTACTACGCTCTGAAGTATTCGGTAATCGACATCGCTAAAAATAGCATTTTCATTGATTAAAATAATATTCATCCGCGTAATTTGTGATTGTGCATTTATTGGCAATGCTACTTTTAAACTTTGAATGCGTTTTAATTCGTCGGATACTTGTAACAAAATAAAAATATTTCTTTCTTTTACATCGCTAGTTTTAAGCTGTTTTGAGAACTACTTGTTGATAGGTTTGTCATGAAATCTCTGTGTTAGTAATGTATTTCCTGATCTGCGATCAGAAAATACAAAAAGTGTACAATTGTACATCATGAAATGTGTTTAGTATAAGAAAAATTAAAGAAATCAAAATGTTAAATAAGAAATAAAACTCCCATACTGATAAAAAAAACTTACTTTACAAACACTTCCAATAACTTGCTGTTGTTCCTTTTTGTAATATATTCTCCTAACATCTTCTTCTCTATTTTCGGATTCTCTTTGATAAAGTTGACAACCTCCTCTGGGTCTAAAGGATCAGACAACATACCTTGCTCCTGCAGGTATGCTATACCTTTAGCTGGCTTCTGGTTGAAATATTCTGTCCCAGTTTGGTACACCTACACATAAAAAAATTTCATTTTCATTAGACAGAAGTTCACCCTTTTTAGCAAAAATATTACAGAACACAAGTTGTATCCACATCATGAAATACTAAAAATGTCAATTTCCTGATAAAAATTATTCTGACATACACCGATTATAAAAAATGTGAGATGTAAATTTGTATGTAACAATAGATTAAGTGCCACTTTCATAACAATAATTCAATGAGTAATATACTGGTAGACATGGAATTTTAGTTTTATCATTGAGTTGACAGAAATCTTAAATTCTTTATTTACTACCAAACCCTTTACACTAGATCTGTTAAATAGACTGGTTTATCTTTCAATATTTATCATGTTAAGGGAAAACTTCAAAATATGAACTGACTGAATATAATAACAGGTCTTACCCGTTTTCTTTGTTTAAGTGCATAAAGTTCTTCCTGTGTTGGTAAATCACTAGTCACCTTCATTCTGTTGGGTTTGATGAATGGACCTTTTCTTGTATCTCGTAACTTGCTACCACTTTTATTCTCTATGAATACAGACAATTATACATACAACACATATGTAGATATAATAAAATAATTCTTAGAACAAGAGCTGTCAGTAGGACAGTGTGCTTGACCATTTTCAGTGCTTAACAGTAAAACAAGAGCCTGAATTATGTAGAATTTAAAAAAGGGCCATAATTCGCAATAGCTCTCAATTTTCTTTGAATAGTTCAGCAAAAAACAATATTATGTCTGACAATATTTTAAATATTCAGATTATAAAATAAAAACAACTTGCAAAAAACTTTCTTCATACAAAACATAATTATAAATACAGTAAACATTTCACAAAATAAATAGAGAAAAAGATTAATATCTACCTTGGTTTTGCTGCATTTTTTGAGAAGTCGTTGCTCCTCCTTCATCCTTCTCTGTCTCAGCAGTGGTTGTCGGTCCTTCACCAGAATCTGTGCCTTTCTTGGTTTGATCCCCGCCATGACTTGGATTAGTGGTGGATTTAAGGATACGACTATGGCAATGTTGTTCAATACTATCCACCACTGTCAGCAGGGCATCCAATGACAACAGGTGTGTGGAAAATAATCCAGACACAGGAAATGCATTCTGGAATTGACATAATATGATATTAGCTATAGGTTAGAATGGTTTTATTGTAAGTGGTAAAATATCTGCCTATAAATACTGCATTTAAAGTCAGATACAATGTAATTGCTGCTTAAAAAATAAGCTGACTTAGTTTAAATGCAACAAAATCTTTAATTGGAGTTGACTTTTCAACAATTTTCAACTTGTATAAATGTATTTTTTTTTAAGATTTAAACATGAAATAAAACCCTAATCATAAACAAGATATGTTTGTAAAACATGTATGCCCCCTATCGGCAGCCAATTTGTCATGTGATCAGGTTATTATGCATGACTTCTGACCCAGTGAACAAGCAATTAATAAGGGTTATCTAGTATCTTCTGGTCATGATTAGTCACAAGGTAATAATTATTGTGACACCATAGGTTGTGTGCAGCAATTAAAGTTATTAAAAATCTTACCAAATAATATTTACATAAATTTTATGAATCACATAGCCTCATTAATGACAGCCAAGTTGTTATTATTACATAAGACCTTCAAATGTGTATACCCCAAAAGCACATATAAAATATCAACCAAGGCAACTTGAGTTGTTGAGTTATTGGTCAGAATCGCGTCCATTAAGTACAAAGGTCACTATGACATTGACCCCTTGACCCCAAAATCAATAGGGGTCATCTACTGGTCATGACCAATCATCATACCAAGTTTGAAGTAGGCCTAAGGGTTCTTTAGTTATTGATCGGAAACCGTTTTTTTACCTAAAAGTCAATGTGCACTTGACCTTTGACCCCAAAATCAATAGGGGTCATATGTTGGTCATGACCAAGCATCATACCAAGTTTGAAATCCTAGGCCTAAGCTTTCTTTAGTTATTGATCAGAAACCGTTTTTACCTACAAAGGTCAATGTGACCTTGACCTTTGACCCCTTGACCCCAAATATCAATAGGGGTCATCTGCTGGGTCATGACCCAATCATCTTACCAAGGTTTGAAGTCTCTAGGCCTAAGGGTTCTTTAGTTTTATTGATCGGAAACCGTTTTTACCTACAAGGTCAATGTGACCTTGACCTTTGACCCCTAAATCAATAGGGGTCATCTGCTGGTCATGACCAATCATCATACCAAGTTTGAAGTTCCTAGGCCTAAGCGTTCTTTAGTTATTGATCTGAAACCGTTGTTTACCTACAAGGTCAATGTGACCTTGACCTTTGACCCCTTGACCCCAAAATCAATAGGTCATCTGCTGGTCATGACCAATCATCTTACCAAGTTTGAAGTCTCTAGGCCTAAGGTTCTTTAGTTATTGATCGGAAACCGTTTTTACCTACAAGGTCAATGTGACCTTGACCTTTTGACCCCTAAATCAATAGGGTCATCTGCTGGTCATGACCAATCATCATACCAAGTTTGAAGTTCCAAAGGCCTAAGCGTTCTTTAGTTATTGATCGGAAACCGTTTTTACCCTACAAGGTCAATG